>NC_050175.1:2578818-2718818 GCF_008315115.2 Sander lucioperca
TGCACACACAAACACATACACACACACATACACACAAACACACACACACACACACACCGACACATACGCAGACACACACACACACACACATACACACACACATACACACAAACACATAGCCACACACAGACACACAGACACACACACACACACACACACACACACACACACACGCAAACACACACACACGGAAACACACACACACACACACACACACACACACACACACACACACGGACACAAACAGACACACTAAAAAAAACACACACACACGCAAACACACACACACACACACACACACGTACACACACACAGACACACACATACACACACACACACACCAAAACACACATGCATGCACACACGCACACACATATATGCAGACACGCACACACACACACTTTTCCAATCCTTACAATTTCCCCTTTTTCAAAAAGTCTGTCTCTGAATAGCTGCAGCCAGAGTGATAGAGAAAGACAGAGTGGCGACACTTTGGCCATTGGACTCCGTTGAACACTTTTTGCCGCCTACTTCCGGGGTATGCAGTCTTGCATAGTTCCAAACAATCCATTCACGGTGTCGGACATCATTCATTTTCATTGCTGGCCGTGGAGTAACTTCTGAGGTAAGTTGATTAAATAGCTACCTCTTTTGAATTGTCAACTGTCTATATTTTATCAGAGGCCCTTTATGATGCATACACTGATATTTATTTGTATGTGTGCACAGCGTAATTATATATATTTTTATCTTGGTAGCCGACCGATTGCCTGCTAGTTTGTTAGCTAGTTTGTTAGCTTGACTTCGCCAGCTGTGAAGGTATCGCTACACCAACAATTACGAAGTTCAGTAGTGAATCTCTGACAACTTTTATTTAGTTACGTTATTGATGTTGAATTACTAGGATCATTAAAGTTGATTAAGGACGGATTTTATTTAGGTTTTATCTGCTGAACCTGACGGTGTTAGCTAGTCAGCTGAGTACTGTGTGTCTAGAAATAAGGTTGCGTTTGTTTAATTATACCCTTGAAAGGGCTGTTGGATTACATGTATGAATACAAATTATTCCACACAAAAAATATCAGTAAGTGACAGATGACAATGACATAAGTTTAAATATGAAAAAGTATTAAGGCAACACCACTCCAAATGTAAAACTGGCATTTACAAATATGCAATAACAATCAAACAAGTACATGGGTATGTGTTTTTATTAGGGCTGTCAATCGATTAAAAAAAATTATCTAATTAATTACAGACTCTGTGGTTAATTAATCGAAATTAAACGTATACATAATTAACGGTGCCTGAACCGATACTTTTTAAGAAAGTAAAAAAAGAAAAGAAAACAAAGGGTACTAAACAACAGTTGGTGACATTAAAGAACGGCTTGTTTATTGCTAAGGCCATGTGGTCAAAATTAAATGATTTAATAATAATGTATAACAATAACAATAACTTATTTCACTAGTAAATTGCTGTTGAACGACAAAAACAACCACCAAGGACATTTACAATAACTCAAATGCACCACGAAGCTGTAGTTTACCAGTTTCATTGAACACACCGTCTGTGTTGTTTTTCCGACGGCAGCTCGGCAGCTGCAGATTGTTACATGTGTACATGTGTTGAGTCACAGTCCTCTACAGTAAAACAGTCAAACTTCACACCGTTCAGAGTTAGCTGTCAGCATTGGAACCGTGTTTAATCCAGCTACTAGCTAGCGGTAGGCTAACGTTAGCTGCTGTCGAGTATAGTGTTAACTAGCTAGCGGTAGGCTAACGTTAGCGGCTGTCGAGTATAGTGTTAACTAGCTAGCGGTAGGCTAACGTTATCTGCTGTCGAGTATAGTGTTAACTAGCTAGCGGTAGGCTAACGTTATCTGCTGTCGAGTATAGTGTTAACTAGCTAGCGGTAGGCTAACGTTAGCTGCTGTTGAGTATAGTGTTAACTAGCTAGCGGTAGGCTAACGTTAGCTGCTGTCGAGTATAGTGTTAACTAGCATCACGTGCAGCGGTGTTTGTGTTGCCTGTATCGTCTGTTTCAGAGCACCAGAGAGAAGAGCAGACATATCAGTTGCTCCAGATTTCGGTAGCCAGGGTTGGCAGGAAGAAGATTTTTACAGTAAATGTTCCAATTAATGATCCAGGCAGCACATTCTCGTCTCCCTCCTTCATTTTACAGTCCAATGGTGGCTAGAACGGCTCCGGGTCAAACCTCAATATGGAATGGATTAATCTGCGTTATTTTTTTTAACGTTATTTTGACAGCCCTAGTTTTTATTTATATTTACCATTCATTATAGCAATCGCTGCTGTCAGTCCCATAGTAGAACATGACAGCGCTGCGTGTGTTTGGAACTATACAGGCTTACATGAACCACGTGACCACCCCACTAGCGAGATCAACGAGTGTCGCAACTCTTACTATCTCTATGGCTCTGGCTGCAGTGTGCCACAGGTGACATGGAAAGAAAGGCTTTGTTAGAGCTGAAGGGACCCCAGTCAACTGTACAGATGGTAGCGTAGTGGATATAGTGTATGCCTTTGGTGTGCGAGACCCTGGGTTCAAATCCCACTGTCGTACATCTCTCAATGTGTCACTGACCAAGATGTTATTTCCCTTTCTCAACTATTCTCACTATTTAGTTTAGTTAAAAGCCCTTCTAGGGACAGGTGTTGCGAATTAGCCACGGCTATAAACACTGTGATACAGGCATCGGATTGTTCTTTATGTAATAATCTATGTTTTGTTTTTTTGTATCTGTCCCTATTCAAATAAACAACAAATAAATAAATTTCAACTTATTCTTACGGATTTAAGCTATTCAACCAGTTTAGCTTTAGCGATTCATGTTTTATTTTGGCTCTCTCTTTTTCCTCTCCTCTCTTTCTCTTTCTCTCCTCTCTTCTCTCCTTCTCTCTGTTCTCTCTTTCCTTTTGTTCCCCCATTCTTTTCACCTAATATATTTCACATCTCATATCAGCTAAATTGACGCTTTTTCGTTCTATGCAGTGTATGTCTGATAATAATAATAATAATAATAATAATAATAATAATAATAATAATATAATACAAAGTATTTCTTCTTTCAGCTGTTTTAGGTAATTCATTTCAACTTTCATCTTTGACAGTATTACAGTTCAGCTTCAAGCTTTTCTAACAATGTATTTTAGCTCTTCACTTGGGTAATGCAGTTTAGCTTCCAACTTTAACAATTTTCCTGATTTTTTAGCAGTGTAGTGCATTTGAGCTTTAAGATTTTTCGTACTATTTGTTTCATATTTCTGCATTTGTGAGTGATTATCAGTTAGAAAATATACTCAGACCTCACAATGTTCTACGTCTATTGTCATTATTCAACTTTTAAAGCCAACAGTTCAGTTTAGCATAAGCTTTTAACTTTTTAATGAAATTCATACGTATTAAAGCGATTTCCACTTTTTCAAATATTCTCACTACTTCAACTTCTTCTTACTGATTTAAGCTATTCAACCAGTTTAGCTTTAGCAATTCAGCTATTCAGCATTCCCACGCATTTTCTGCAGGAAATGCATTTTCTAGTTTCTCCTTAATGTTGCTTTACTATGGGAGTCAAATGCTTTTTACACTCACACGCACAAAACGCACACTAACATGTGGCTCTTACCTTCTGCATTGCTGCACACAGAACATCGTTTCCTTTGTGGAAGGGCACTTGAACTGAGCCCAGAAACTTCAGCCGGTATCTCTCCATCCATTCACTGCTTTTCACTCCATAGGAAAGACAGAAAACATGGAATATGATCCCAGAAAAAAATAATAAAAGGCAACAAACAACACAGAACACAGAAGAGTCGCAGTAATTTATTTAAGCAATAAAATCCAGGTGAGATTTTTGTACCTTTTTTGTTGCCCTTGTCCTGTGGATCAGGCAACCCGTTCTCACTCCGAACTCGTAAAATACGGATGTTTGGACAGTGGCTGTCAGCGTCTGAAGCGACGAAAAAGCGCCCTTCAGCGTGTTTGTAGAACGTACTGGGGAGAGCAGCAGCTACACAGGGTTTAGCGAGTACTATGTAAGGGGGAAATTCCGCATAGGGAGGTTGGTTTGTGTCCTGCGTGTGTCTTTAACTGTGCCGTTATTCCCGCGTGTCACGGAAACGTATGCCCACCCACGAGCTTTTCCTTAACCTAACTGCGTGAAAAGGGATGCCAACAGTCCCAACCAAGCGCGTTAAGTTAAAGCACGTTATATGACGCTACGCGTTTAGTTAAAGCGCTAAAGTAGACTTTTAGCGTCAATAACAACGACAAAGGAACCTGACCAAGCGTTCGTATTTTATGAGATGGGAGTGAGAATGTGTTGGATCAGGAGGTAGAGCGGTCGTCTACCAATCAATTCCTGGCCTAAGCAGTCTACGTGTCAAAGTGTCCTTGGGCAAGATACTGAACCCCAAATTGCTCCCATTAACTGTTTCATCTGTGTTTAAATGTGTGTTAATGTTTCTGATCTGATGAGCAGGTGGCACATTGTATGGCAGCCTTGGCCACCAGTGTGTGAATGGGTTGAATGGTGCCTGCAGTGTGTACAGTGCTTTGAGTGGTCGCTGAGACTAGAATAGTGCTATATAATAGCAGTCCATTTACCATAGAGAGACTAAATAAGTAGTTTTCTCTGGTCTTGGAGGTTGATACTAGGGTTGTTGGTCAGTACCGATGACTCAGTACTTGACCAGTTGTTTCTTTTTTTCTTTGGTCTCTGTGGTGGTGGGTTTCTGCACACCCTTAACTGTGCCTTGAAACCTTAATCTGGACATAATTCTAACATTAAGCCTAAAACCAAGTCTTAACCCTCAACCAGACCTTTGATGAAGTGCAGGGCAGAACACTGTTCACCTAATACAATTCTGTGCATAGTTCAGTCAATGTTTCAAGGCATTGTTATGAAGACATTCACAGTCAGACTTCTATAATTGATAGTCATGGCAGTGTCAGTACCTTTGTAGCTCTCCGTGTCCTTGTTCACCTCTATAGCGTAATAAGCGGGGAAGATCCCACGGGCACCAGTTCGCATGTTGTAGCCCTCGTACCAGTAATCCTCTGACTGGACCTCCACCAGCAACGGATCATCCACCTCCAGCTCCAACTCATCGTCATGACGAGGGACAAACCTGCCAAGACAGATGTACTTATGCACAGGATCTGAGGGGCCTCACAGTGCCTGGACCTTTGGTTCATATTCAACTTCAACTTGTGCAAAATGCTGCTGCTCGTTTTTTAACAAATACCTCCAGACATGCACACATAACCCCCGTTCTCTACACTCTCCATTGGCTCCCAGTGTGTTTTTAAGATTTTAATGTTTGTTTTCAGGGGCTTAAATGGCCTGGCCCCGGTGTATTGGTCTGAGATTTTAACCCTTCGTGAGCATACCAGGTCATTACAGCCATACAATCAACTTATTTTAGAAGTCCCAAGGTCAAGGTACAAACTGTGGGTTGCTGCCCTGAGACTTGGGAGTTTCCCCCTGACATCCGCACTATACCAGACGTAGCTCTGAATCTTATTTATTTAGATTGGTTTTTATTACATAGTAGCACTGTGACATTTTTCCTTTCTTCCTCCTGCTTTTATGTAACCTTTTCTGATTTAACTTTTATTCTTGGTCTTGATGTCTGCTCGTTGCTGTAAAGCGCTAAATAAATAAATGTTGATTGATTTTAAAGGAATACTACTGGTTGCCTCGTCATGGAGGACGCAACTGTAGTGAGCTATGATTCACAAAGTTACAATAGATTTAGCTGACGCTTTTATCCAAAGCGACTTACAGCTGCTACATATGTCAGAGGTCGCACACCTCTGGAGCAACTAGGGGTTAAGTGCCGCTTGATGTATCTAGTATTAGTTTTGTTTTTAGCACAGTTAGCTGCAACTACACAGGTTGCTTATATGCTCACAAACGATAAATGACATTTCTGAATACAAGCGGACTGCTATCTCCTTCAAGCCTACATAATGTTAATTATGAAAACATTAGTTTAATACTCAGAACATACTGTAGGTTTTCAGTGTTATCTTTTCATAGACAATAAACATTGTTTTTAGGTTGCTCAATATGGATACCTGAATTTCATAAGGCATAAGGCTTTCATAGAACTAACAGAAATTCAACTTTTAATACTTTAGCTAATGTTAAAACGTAAAACAATAATTTAACCTAGCTAACTATGATGTTGGCTTGTCAGATGTGATGCTAATGGCTATAGAGTCACTATGAAAATATAGAATATTATACACATACAAACTAGAAACTCACTAAATTAAAGGAACGCTGTAACAAGCCCCCTGTTTTCGGTTCTGATCTGTCATGAACAGAGATGCTGCTAGTCACATGACTGCATTGCTGTTTTATTATACATTTATCAGCCTGAGGTCTTCAACAGCAGCTGTAACTCCACGCTGCCAACTGGAGTGTGACTGTTACAGGGCAAACATGAAGAATTGGAGCGTTCTCTGGTCCAACTACAAACAAAGCGTGTTTAAAGGCAACTACAACCTTGGCTCCTGCTACAACCCACTCTCCCTGCATAATTAAAAAATGAGAACCCATACCATGTAAATCCACTAAACTCTTTTATTGCCAGAAACTTGGTAAAAACCTATTCCTAAATTTCTATTTATGATTTATCGCTAATAACACATTGAAATAAAACGTTTCTTAGCCACACTTTCACATTAATTGTCAGTGAAGCATTTATCCCTGGTAGTTAAAAATCAGTGCTGTGTGCAACATCATAGGTCATGCTAAGAAAAACAGCCTTTTCAAATGGTTTGTGTAACCAACAACAAGAATCATAGCTGTGCACACAAGAATATAAAGTGGCTTACAGTGATTTTTAGTTGAATTGACAAAGACAAAAATTGTTGCTTGCAAGGTAAAGACTTTTAAATGGTAACCAAAATTGAATGGCTGTTGAATTAATTGCTGATGTCTGGAGGCGTGCCAAGAAGTCTGACAAGGAAAGAAATATGAGCATAATAAAAAATGATATATAATAAGAATGATGGCTAACCCTTCATATGTTTTCAGTCAAGGTGCAACATTTAGTATGGATGTGGGGAGGATGATGTTGATGTTAGCGATGGTGATGATGATGCAGTTCTTCCTCACCTGTAGACGGCTCTGTGGCTCTGATCCCTCTCCTCTCCATTTATGAGACAAGAGTATAGGCCAAAGGACTCGGCACCTTGAAAACACAGAGGAGAAGCAAAAAGAGATAAGTGGAAAATAAACGGTTACAAAATAAATAATGCAATAATACAGCGTGCAGTGCCAGCTTCTGTATTCGGCTGGCAAAAAGATGATTGTCATTGAGGTCCATCATATACAAACACAAACAGAAAACACAATTAGGGCACATTGTGTTTACTTTAAAGCACACATGCATTTTTTAGGACCTATAAATCACACTTTAATTAGCCATGAAACAGATGAGCATTGTGTATTTCTACCTACATTCCCCCCAGACATCTGTTACCCCCTCCTGCTCTGCTCAGATAAACTGCGTTGGTGTGTCTAATGAGTCTGTGAAACACATGGAAGGCATCCCACAGGACAGCGGGGACTATTAGAGGAAATGACCACACATACATTATAGACTGTCTATAATCTCCCACCTGCCCACTACTGCTGGCTGCTTTACACACACATACACAGTGATGTGGGTCAACGTATGAGCCAAAGTAAGAGTCAGCCTAATGAAGGTAAATCCTACAATCCTCTCCCTCCTCCTTCCCAGATACAGTCTAAGAAAGCAGCAAAAAAAGAAAACTGACAGAAGCTGTTGCTTTAAAGTGCCCATATTATGAAAAAATAATTTTTTCTGGGATTTGGGGTGTTCTTTTGTGTCTCTGGTGCTTCCACACACATACAAACTTTGAAAAAAATCCACCCATGGTGTTTAGAGTGAGATACGGTTTCTGAATGTGTCCTGCCTTCAATCTCTGGGTGAGCTGTTCAAAATCGGCACGGCTTGTGACGTCACAAGCCGAAACGAGCAGGCTAACCGCAACCATTAGCTCGTAGCGTTAGCGTTAGGCATGCTAACGCTAGCATGCTACCTCGTATTCAATAGCAAAGCACTGCTACAACACACACAAGTTCAACCTTAATCTACAAAAGAACTACTTCCATGTGCGCCCTCATTTAGAAGTCTCCCAGCTAATCCTGCCTTGTAACTGACTGAAGTTGTAGAAACAGCCTTTCTTTTACTGTCTATGGAGCTAGCTAGCTGACATGATCTACATCTGAGCTACTGGGCATGTGCAAGTGCAATCAAAGATAGTACAGAAGAAGAAGAAAAGAGGTCTCACTCTGTAGCTAAAACAGAGACCAGGTGAAAAGAGGAGCTGCAGCAGTGAGAGAGAGCACTGCAGTACAACAAAAATATGGTGTTTTTTGAAAATTAAACCATGTAAACCTATTCTGGTACAACCTTAAAATACAATTATGAACCTGAAAATGAGCATAATATGGCTGCTTTAAGGACATCTCCTCATCTCTGCTCAAGGCTACACTAGCCGCTACTAGCATACATTAGTGGTGTGCGATACTGCAAAATTTGATATCAATCCGATACCAAGTAAATACAGGGCCAGTATCGCCGGTACCAAAACGATACCGATACTTTTTAATAATTAAGGTGGATGCATCATCAAATTGCTAAATCTAAATTAATTCTCATGACCTTTAAGTGGTTTTCTGACTTTTCCTTTGGATTATTAATAAGTTAAAACCCAGGACAGAATTTTCACATGGTTGTATAAATGTGTTGTGTTAACACTGTATCATACAGCTATTTTACAAATTATACAGCTTGCCGTTGTTTCATTTTGGCCTGAAAATATCGCCACACAGCGCTCCTCTTCCTCTCTGCCATTGTTCTGCTCTGTCTCTGTCCTGCTTGTGTGTGTGTGCTGCTGGCCGCTGCCGGGCCTGGCTGCTTGCTTGTTTGCCTGGCGCCGCCGAGTCACGTGACGTTACAACATCAAATCACAAGAGGGGGAGGAGGAGCAACGTCTGCCTGCTCTGCGCTGAGGACAGGAGCGACACAGACAGCCAGGTCGCCTCTTTGATGAATCCACAGCAGTGCATACTGGAGAGAAACTGAAACTACAGTATCAATTTCATTACACTGGTATTCATCAATATCAATACCATCGTTAGTATCGATATTATCGATATTTGGATTGATCCGCACACCACTAGCATGCATGCATCAATTCCGATAGGAGCACAATGTAAAATTGGTGGAGTACTCTTTTATATAATACAGCTTGCAGAGTCCTGTTCCAAAAGCCTTGTGTATCAAGCACTGGGGGCAGCGAACACACCTTAAAGGGCAACTTCCGTTTTTTTCAACCTGGACCCTATTTTCCTATGTTTTGTGTCTAAGTGACTTACCTTCACAAAAGTGCTCGTTTTTCCACTGACAGACTCAGATTAATATTCTGAGTGTCTGACAACATTATGGAAAGGATTTCTAAGGAGGTCGACCTTTCTGTTAAAGAGTAAGATCCTTTTGTTAAACATAAAAACATCCGCAAAATTGCCTTCACTAAACCCACCAGACTCCATGTAAATAAACAGTAATTTTAGCATCGTAAAATACACTTCATTCAAAGGTCGACAGAAACAAAATAAAACTATGAAAAGCCGTTTTGGGTCGTCTTTCCACTTTTCCAACCATCACAACTCTAGTTTTGGTTGAAATAAACACATAGTTTACCGATTTACATGTGACAATATATTGGCTCTATACGCGCTAAAGGTATTGTTTTTTTAAATGGAGTCTGGTGGGTTTAGCGCCTTCAGAGCTGTTTCTAGTTAAACAGAAAGGTCTTAAAGAGGTTTTAAAGGTCTATCTCTGTAGGGATCCTTTCCATAATGTTGTCAAACACTAAGAATATTAATCTAAGCCTGTCAGCGGCAAAAACAGCCACTTTATGAAGGTAAATACAAGCTGGACAATTGTCCTATTAACTTACATTGTAGCTTGTTTCGCCGCTGCCAACTGCAGCGATCTCGCTTAATACTGGACCAATGTCAAAGTTGTTTCCATCAGTCACTTAGACACAGAAACATAGGAAAATAGGGTTGAAAAAAACGGTAGTGACCCTTTAAGCTGCTACTCTTGAGGATTCATAGGATCATGTTTTAATACATTAGAAGACAGTCAACAATGTTCTCCAACAAATGGGGTCTAAACATCTTCAGGAATACAACTTGAAGCAGTCAAAATACACATGATGATGACAACATATTTAGCAGATTCAGCTGAATGACAATACAGAAAAATATAATTTATTAAGCCACTCACGACCTGTGTCATTGCTTTCTTTTCCTCAGTCCTTCCAAACACCCTCTCCAGAACTAACTTGTTTTTGAATGTGTGATTGGTCTGGACAACAGAGGGGAAGAGAGAGGCAAATCCATGAAACGGAAAGCTGCTTTTGGCTCTGTGTCCCTCCACCCAGCATGGCATCTAAATGTCCAGCTGGGTTTCTGGCCTGAATGTGCTCCTGTCAGAATGCTGATAACGATATCATCAGAGCAGCAAAAGCTGCAGCCTTCATCTACAACACTTATAAGCTGTGATGGGTATTGTGGCTTAATTTATTATAACTTCCATGTAAATCACATCACACTGGTATGATAAAACAACAGTTTCAAATATTATTCATCAGCCAGTTTCAGATGTTATTCTACAAGATAAAGTTAAATCTAACAGGCAGACAGTCACAATATCGAGAGTTACAGGTCATGTGGATGATGAGTTGTGTTGTACGGGAATATTCCAGCTCCTGAAAATCTCTGTGGCTTTGCTTCATCAGCCACATCGCTTTAAGCCTTTCCCACCACGCTGCCAATTCGGCCAGACAGCATTCACTGCTGTGTTACTCTATGTTTAAAGGGAGTTACACAAAATAACAGCGTATGTGCTTCCAGGTTGTCTCACACACAATTATGGGGGGAATAGAATGCCTTGTATGAAGAAATTTACATATTCTCAAAATGTAAAATCAAGTCTCTCAGACAAAGAGAGTGAAATGTTACTGTGAGCTATCTTGCAAATGAATGAAGAAGAAAATACCGATGTTAAAAAAAGCTGTGACGTCACCTAGTTGTGAGGCTACCCCATATGCAAACAAGCGTCTTAGTTTGCATGTCTTTGCATACTGTATGTCTTTCTATTTACAGACCGAAAACCAAACCCAAACAATTCCCATTCTCACCACTTACACTTTTGATTATTCTCTGGACCCTGCACACAAACTCACAAACTTATTAAGTCTCATAATTATGACCAAATGGCAAAAATCATTATCAACAAAATAATCATTTGTTCAGAAAATAAACATGAATGTTAAATTATTATGTAATATTAACCTTTTTTACATGGTGTTGTTTATGACGTGCTTGGCTGGGCAATATGGCTGACTGTTATGGCTATCATGACATATGTCACATGCAGTTAATGTATGCAAGATGGTTTATAAAATACTCAAATTGCTAATATTTAAATATTATTGAAAGAAAAATATGGCAATCATGGCATTGACTTACTGGAAGAGCGAGAGCGCCCATTCATGAAGACGTTGAGGAACTTCTTGGAGAAGTGCAGGTCGACCTCTGGAGTGGAGTCTTCAGACAGACAAGCCGTGGCCTCTCTCCTCACTCCTCCTATCTGAATGCCGTCCTCATCGTCCTCATCTTCCTCCTCGTACTCCTCCCCTATGGCAGACTCGTAGGGAGAAGAGACGCAGTTGTCATAGATGGTGGCTGAGTCGCTGTCGTCACTGTAGCCTTGGTAACATTGCCGGAGGCTGACCAGTTCTAGCTGAGCGTGCTCATCCACCACTAGTGTGTATTTTACCGAGTCATAAGAAAGGCCGCTGGCCTCCGAGCTCATGGAAGTCCTTGGTGGGACTCTCTTGCCACCGCCCTCCCTCTTTACTCCATCCTTTCCTCCCCCATTTTCTCCCCCTTTCCCCAAACTTTCATCCATTATTATCCTGTCCACATCCTCATCTTCCCCGCAGTAGCTTTCATCTGTGGCGTCAACGTACTCCACAGATGATCCGGGTCTCAGCATGACCCCGGCCCCGGTTCCTGCCCCCTTCAGGCTGAGGTCCAGCGTGAGGGAGGAGCGGGCTGAGTGAGCCATGCTGGGTGGTGTGATGATGGACTCTACACAGGAAGTATATGAAGGTGGGAGGACATATACCTCGTCCTCCTCATAGATAGAGGGGTTTGTCCGGTCTGGGAGGGGCTGGTATGGAGGTGGGCCCTCTGTGTCGGAGCTGATGGACATGCGGCCCTGCTCAGTCTGCTGCGAGAGGAAAGGCCGGTCCTGCACGTTGGGAGGGTCTAGAGGGTCGGCAGAACGCTGCACAGGAGTTAGATAAATCTCCTCTGTGGGTTCTATATGAACGTCTGTGTGGTAGCGGATCCTCTCCCGGTGGTGCCCACCTCCATCCGCCTTCCTTGCTGGGTTTAGAGGAGCTGGTGTATAGTTCTGTGGTGGGGGTGGCGCGGGCGGCTTCTCCTGAAGCTTGGAGCGAGTCGCAGCTGTTGCAGAGTGTCCAGAGGTGTGGCTGTGTCTGCAGGGGGCGTCAGTGGAAGTCCCACGGTCTTTGGTCTGTGCTCCCCCGCCCTGCACCTTGTCCTCGTCGCTCAGACAGCTGTGTTCACGTGGAGGGGTGAGTTTACCTGGAGGAGAAGCAGACACAAACAATAACACGCACAAACACAAACGCAAACACACAAGTAAGCACAAAGGCCAAACACACGCACAGAGTAAATATACATGATGCAGAAATGCAGACATGACCGGCAGAGAATCATGAAGCCAGACATGGCAACAAATACACAGACAGATAAAGCAAAGCACAAACAGGAAGAGAGAAAAGTAGAAATGGTTAGGTAACCGTTGTCAGGATTACGCAGCTAAATCCCTATTACTCATCAAATTCATAGTGGAGCCAGGAGATGGCGGTTGATGTGTTAAATCATAATCCATCGCCAGGAAATCCAGGCATGATATTTTTACTGTGGAAGCACTTACAGCTGAACACAGAGAGCAAATGACAGGTGAGTTCTGTGTGTGTTGCAGAAGTGAGCAGGGAGGCCAATTCAGGACAACACGGAGACATTTCAGTCTCGTCTCTCCTGGAAAGGAATGAAGTTCTAAATTTTTTTGAACTTGCTACTTAGCATTGCACCATCATAGACGTTATTGGATGCAAATTTACTCTATCGCAATTAACCCTCTTATCATATTAAAAAAAAAAAAAAAAAAAAAATCCTCCTTGTGGCTTGAGCTGCACCTGCATCGAATCACTTTGCAATTAAAATTTTGTGAAATTTTCTCAGATGACTCCTTAACACAAACAATCTTAACTTTAAATGAGTCTTCTGTGCTTGTGAGGCCATGTGATGTAATTTGCTTGTTTGCATATGAATGGCACCCATTCATTAACAAATCTGCAGGTTTTCACAGTAAGTCTGAGAATTCTTAGTGTGGGTAAAAATAACAGATTTTGCGACTGTGTAAATGAGGACAAACATAAACTGTCCGAGTATGGTGAAGTATTGTTTGTCCCATCTAATTTTTTTTTCTCTATTTTGGATTTTGAAATGCCCATGCTGTAAAATGCATATGCCATTAAGTTGACCAGGATACATATATTGCGCTTTGGATAATTTAAGTAATCTGTGATGTGTGGCACATTGCCATGTCCAAGGATATCCATATATATATAATATAAATGCTTTCTCGTTGAATTGTGGAGATCTTTATTGTTTGTAATTTAAAAAACAAACCTTCCCACCTCAATGTTTCTTCATGTTTCAGTTTGATGCTAGCAAACCATTAAACGTACAATATGTAACTTTCTGCCACTAGAGGTCTCTCAACCAAAACAATGGATGGTAAACACAGATGTTTGATGACGTTGGGAAGTTGCGTGGAATTATGGGAGTTTTTATTGCTAAACACTATCGTCGATTAGAATGCATCTGTTCACGGACGAGTTTACCCATTCAAGTTTATTCACGTTACGTTTAGTAACGTTTATTCATGTCATGCAAATAAAATAGCTGCAGTTTCCCCAACATAATTACGTTTTTCTTGATTCAATCTGTATTGGTAGCTAGCTGACCAGTTAGCTAGTGAGCCAGCAAGCTAACATTAGTGGCTAACGTTAGCAGGTTTTAGCTGCAGGCTAATGATTAGCCTAGGGTGACCAGACGTCCTGGTTTGACTGGGACAGTCCCGATTTTGAATTGTGTGTCCCGCGTCCCAACAAAAGCCTTTCGGGACGCTAAAATGTCCAGGTTTACACCAACCATTATGACATTGTCCTGGTTGTCAGCGATTATATAACCGACGTGGTCTTATTATAGCCCGATCATTAACTAAACCCATGTAGAAAGACTAATAAAGCGTCCAGCGTATGATTTTAACAATGTGTGTGTGTGTGTGTGTCAGTCAAGCGGTCTACATAATCTGTGCAGCCAGCGTTACAATGTATATTTGTAAACATTGTTGCAATGCCGCTTCTTATCTGTCTCGTTTTAACCGGTCCCTCCAGGTCCGCTGGAAAGCCAGCGGACGAGCGCTGGGTGGAAATGGGGACATTCTAAAATGTGAAAAAGCTTAAATTGTTGTTTAGGTACATAAACCACGTTAAGCTTTTTCCTAGAAACGCTTAATGTCAGATAACGTCCATTAATTTGACTTTGAGTTAGATTTTTTGACAGTTTTCAGTGGTTATGAGGAGCAATATGAGAGAGAAATTTGGTGATCACTGATCGTTGTTTAGGTACATTAAACTATGTTAAGCTTTTTCACATTAGGACTTAAATAAAGCCCATGAGAACCGTGGAGAGTCAACCCACAGCCGCTCCGCTGCCCTGCTGAAAATGTGAAGCAGACACTCGTCACACGGGCCAATTTTGCTGACACCTGTGTGCAATTTCACAGTAGGCTTTCAGCCAACAAATTGATTCTTGAGCAAATTCACTCCTCTAACAAATCTACGGAATGAATGTTTCCAGTAGGGAAGCTATCTGCTCTATCAAATGAGATTACATTTGTGTGTGTGTGTTGTTGGTTAGAATAACACTGGTAACACTTTACGGTAAGGTTACATGAATTATCATGAATTCATGCATGAATTCATGCATGAATTCATGCATGAATTAATTGATGTAGGCTGTGTATTATTATGCATTATGTAATTAATGATTTATGTGTTACTGCATTCCTTAATATCCCATGAATCATCAGGAATTGACATGTTCATAGTCTGTCATTCGTGACCTCATACATGAACAACACAACTAAAGTATTAGGTATGTGGGCACATCATTATGAATTATGATTTATTAAGCATGATCATGATTATTTTTCTGCAAAAAAAATGTGGTCATCACTGCGCAAATTCTGATTTGAACACAACTTGTGCATAATGATGTAGCCACCTTACCTAATGCTTTAGTTGATGTGTTGTTCATGCATGAGGTCATGAATGAGAGGCTATGAACTCATGTCAATTCCTGATGATTCATAAGATACAAAGGAATGAAGTAATGCACAAATCATGAATTAATTCATGCATGAATTCATAATTAATGTACCCTTACCGTAAAGTCTTAACATAACTTTAGTTCAAGCCTGTGGCAGCAGTTCCAAATAATTCGTTTAGTGCCATGCAATGAAAAATACCTTTTCACGTTTTTGACAAGTTCAGTGGGTGCATTTTCCAAAAGAATGCTTTAATTCTGAAAAATAAAGTTGGTCCCACACGAAACTCACTCAGTGTCTTTTAATAGCCTATTATTTCTTAGATATGTAGGCTACATACCAAGACAATTCATAAATATTAATTGAGATACCCCATTATGTTGTGAGCATTAGGCCTATGTGTGCTATTGGCAAAATGGTGTGTAATCAGTCTGTGTCTATCTGACATGGGCTGGCACATGTTCACGTTAAAAAGCGTGTGCGTGCATGAGCACTACGGTCACACGCAAAGTGTCCCGGTTTTAGTTCCGGGAAATCTGGTCACCCTAGATTAGCCAGCAGCTAAAACCACACTATCACAGTGTATTTCACATGCCAATGTCACCTTTTGGATTTTACCGGGCGGACGGGGTTTGTTGTAACGCTAGCTAGCTACTCAACGAGGCTGAGAGACGGGTGTGGGTGGGGATTGCAGGGGGACTCTCCAGGACGGCGAGCATGTTCGATTGCTGTTGTTAGCAGCATGAGAGCATCTCAGCTTCCAGATCTCCCCCTTTACTTTTCTATAATCTTAACTATTCGTTTTGTTGCTTAACCCACCTTTTGTCGGGTTAATTTAACTAGCTACTAGGGGGGAGAAATTTGGCAGGGAGGAGATTTACTGTACAAACACCGGTAGCTAACATTATGGATGGCCGATGTTGTGACTAGGATGCCTGGGTCTGATATTCTCTGTTTCCCGATGCTTCATTAAACTGCCGTTAGCATCGCAAGCACCCGGCACCGGCTGGGGCTAACGGTAACTAGCTATTGCTACATGTCCCGGCTGTGTTGTCAGCTATCATCCCGAATGAAGTCTCTTAGTACCGGGGGAGTGAGGCAGGCAGAGCGGGGTGTGCTAGCTGGCTAAATTAGCATTAGATTAATCGTCTATCTATACAGCTAACGTTAACGTTACTAGTGAACTTATTCGTGGGTTAGCGCAGTGCTGCTTTTATCCATGGTCAAAATAATAATATTACTAATAACTTTATGAGCGTGATGAACAATGTTGTAACCCTATAATGTTATCCACCAAGCATTAGCTAGCATTAACCCTAGTTATTTGTCAACCAGCACATACATTGTAGTAACATTAAGCTGGATTAATATTGATATGTATCAATAAATAAGGTTTCTGCTGTATTACTGTGTTGCAAAGTGGCACATAATTAATCACAAAATGATGCCTTTTGGCAGAAAAAGCAGTGTTTTGACGGAAGTTACAAGTAACGTTTTGGATCTGCGCCGCAGACGGTCGACTCGGTGTGTCTGTGCGCGTTGTTTTGTTGTTTTGTGTTTTAACTTTGTTTTTTGCGATGGTACCCGGATCTCTTTCTCCAGAGAAGAGCTCTTGAACATCAGGGGAACAACGCCAGAGGATTTATTTCCTACTTTTCTTCTCCCTTCACTGAAAATTTTGGACATTCTAGTCAAAGGTGCGCTCACCTTTGCTCACGCAGCGAAACGTCGGAGGAGAGGGAAACGGGCCGGTGCGCTGGTGCGTCTCTGCCAGCGAGTTTGGCAATAAAGCTTTTCTGATTCTGATTCTGATTCTAACTAGATGGTGAAAGGTTATATGACGCCACTGACAGGCGACTAAATGAAACGTGACGTGTCTGAAAATAAAATAACAGATTTCTCTTCTAGCCTTCTAGTTGAAGTTCTGAGTCGGAGATATCAAATGGCAACAACGCCCCCATCGCTGGCAGTTGCATCTAAATACAATCCTAAATTAACTCTATATTTAATTTAAATAATCAAAAATGAGCTGCACACTGTTTTTATTCTGTTTTCTTTTGAGAGGGAGACAAACATTACAGCTAATTTCGGTTTAGCATGACTTAATTTTAATTAATTTGGTGTTAACACAAGGCTAGCAATGGGGTGAACATCTCATCTCAGAATAATGCATGAATGCTTCTATTCTGTATTCTGCCAACATGGGTTGAATAACGCATGAAAGACTGTTGATTTACCCAGAAAGGTGATTTAGCCAGATCTTTTTCTCTATTTTTTTAAATGATTGAGGTAACAAGTCATATACTTTTTCCATCAGTAGTGAGTTGTTGGCAGGGAGTTTGGTTAGTCTCGCCTCACATGGTGCTCTGAAAAGAGCTGTAGCAATGAGCAATGACAGCTCCCCAGCTAAAATAAGCCCAGAGCTGGCTAACACACCAGACAAAGTATATAGCATTAGCTCACTTAGTTTAGCATAGCTAATCCAAGCCTTAACCACACAACCTGTCAGACTCAATGCAAATCACAAACGCGTACAGCTGCTTTGTTAGTAGCCTAAGGAAAAATATGATCAGAGACAGCATTCTGGTCTGCATATCCCAGTTACCATCAACTAAACAAGGAAATTCAGAGGGTTAAACTAAAATATGAGCTTCATGGTGTGAAGATCTGGTGGGAAAGAAAAGATCACCTGTTTTAAGAGGCGAGGACGAGCCTGAAACCTTCTCCTGCCAACTGTATTTCTTCCCAAAGGAGTTGTTGTTTAATGTGTCCTGTGGAAATGCAGAAAAAGAGGAATAGAAGAAAAAGGAAATGGTGAGAAAGAAAAACCAATGGAGAGTACAGAGAGGATGAGAAGGGAAGAGAGTGAGAGGTTTAGTAACTGAGTTCTGGATCCAGAAACTCAATGTGCACAACTTTTTGTCTCTCTCTCTCTCACTCACTCACACACACACACACACACACACACACACACACACACACACACACACACACACACACACACACACACACACACACACACCTCTTTTATTCTGTTGAATGGGCAGGGATTCTTTTGTCTGTGCTCTGAGCATTTAAAGGGAACCAGACCTTTTACCAGAGCTACTGGGAACACACACACACACACACACACACACACACACACACACAGTGGGAGCCTCTTTAAGCTGTTTTGGGGGAGTTGTTGATAGATGGACGAGAGCCTTTTCTAGAAACCATGATACTTCTCAAATGTATGTTTCTATCTTTCAAATTCTAGAGTCAGGTCCGCCAATTCTTTCTTTCTTTTTGTTTGCCTCAGAACTGTTTCATCTCCTTCATACTCATATTTATAAACATATAAAGAAAGAAAATTGCATTTTTTACCTAGAAAAAGACAATGGCTGTAAAGTAAAATGAATGACGAGTGGAATAATTGAATGTTATTTAAAGAGCACCAATTGAAAATCTGGTTTTTGCTGGCCTTCACTGGTTTAACTTCTCACCTTGCTGCGTGATGTAAAAGTTTACAGCAGGGAGTGTTTAGTACGCACTGACTTCCCTGTTGAGTGCGGTTACAAGTGCAACAGACGTGCAATAGACTTGATCCTTTCAACCTGAAAGGGCAGTGGAATACTACTTTTACTAATACTTTTATACATGTATACTATCTTAAATTGCTTTGAGTTACCAAAACATTATTGTCACATATTCTCACATTAGGACAAACAGACAACACTGGTAAAAGAGCAAACATCTAAAAACAAAAAACAAAAAACAATTGAAAAGGGCCTATAACTGATATTTTTATAATAATTCATCAAATAAAAATATGAAAACATGTTTTTCAGTATAAACAAAGCACCAAACAGACAGTGACTTATTGGTAAAACTAGTTCAGGATGGGAATATCTTTCTCAGGAGTTGGTAGAGACCAAAAACAAGAGCTTAAAGAGAGTGCATGTTAAATTCATCAGGTAGACACAGACATGACTCTAAATGAATGCTAATATTGCTCTGTCAATGCTGGATGTGTAAAAAAGTGACTGTTTAGATAAGATTACAAATCTTACAAATCTACATTTTGTAACTCAGTGATACAGGCCTACCAGAAGAGTACTGAGGTTTGATACCCAGCTCCAGATAAGAGACAGAGATGGTAAAGGGAGATTTTAACAGATGGAAGAGGAACTGGAAACTCCTGTGATGTTGATGTGTCACCCAAAATTAGATCGTACCCTCCTCCTCTGTCCACCCACCACCACACATGACTCACTTCCCATCTATGTGTACCGGGTGGAGACAGAACTGTTGCTGTGGTAACGAGTGAATCAGCAGGTGGGTGACAGCAGCATTGATCTGAGAAGTAAAGGTGTGTTTAACTATAGTGATAAAAAGAGCATTGCTCAGGGCAGTGACTCAGATATGGCGTGAGTGTGTGTGATTTAATGGCTATATGGAAGTGACTCTGATAACACATGACTTAGTTTGGCTGTATGCAACACAACTTCTAAGCTGAGATGTATAGTAACAAAGTAGAACTACTTCACTACTGTACTTCAGTACTAAAAGGCTGTATCTGTACTCTACTGGAGTATTATTTTTTCCTCCTACTTCCACTTTTACTTGAATACATATTTTCGACGAGTTAATAGTTTTACTCCAATACATTGGATTAAGACGGAGGAATCCCTCCTTAGATGGATGTCTGTTCTGTTTTTCTGTCTGAAGCATTTCACTCAAGCTGCTTCAGATGAGTCCATCTGTTAAATAAACCTGCCCGTTTCTGCAAGAGCTCATTATACTATACATATGTCTTCATTTTTCTAACATTTTGTGGTTTCCTTGTTTTTTTTTTTTTTTAATACTGTGGCTGAGCTTCTTTTTAGTTACTCCTTAGAGAAAGTTTGCATTTGTAAAACAAAACTATTCTTACCAACTAGCCTAAAAAGAGTGTTTTAGTGCCTAATGATAGTTTGAGCCTTACACTTTTTGCCGATTGCTCACACACTGAAATCAAAAGTATACAGTTATCAAAACCTCACACTCGAGCAAAACATTGGTCCAGATGTGCACCATTATCAGCACAATGTCAGCCTCACACTTTTTACAAAACACTAAACACACTTGTAGACATTAGACACAGAAGGATATCATGATGTCACTTCCTTGCAATTCCAAAGCACTGACTGTCACCACACTGTAATAAGTGCTACACCGACCATGTAGGTTTAATATATTTAAAATAGTTGTGATCTAATTTATTTTATCTGTTTTATCTTAAAAAAATATCAATATACATTGCCTTTACTTACAATGTGTCAGTACATACACAACAATATATTTTAAATAAAACTATCAAAGTTTATTTGAGTAGTTATTACTATGTGATTATTGTGTACGTGAAGTGTTATAAAAGTGAGTTAACATACACAATCTATGTGAGTAGTTATGTCTGTGATTGCTGTATACACGAAAGGTTATACAAAACAAGTAGTCATCACTTTCTCTCTGATGGGTCTAAGTGTCTGTTTGATCTGGGCGGACACGTGGGCAACAGGTACCAGCAGCTTGCCTGAAAACGTTTACGGTACGTAACTTCATACCGTCGGCGCTGCAGAACACAACGGATGCTGGTTAAACGGTAAGTTAAGCAATTTTAGCCGAAATATTGCTGAATGATTGTTGAATTTGTGCTAAACCGATGATTCAGTCCTCTTCGGCAGTTAACGTTAGCTAACGTAACGGACCTGCATGCATGGCAAGCTAAGTTAGCTGCTCGGAGGTCCTGTAAGTTCGACAGTCGGGGCTGTCACCGTGTTTAACGCATCCTAACGCTAACGTTAACTGTAAACAGACACCCGAAGCGAAGAGATTCAATAAAGGCTAAGCCGAGCCGATTTAACTGAGATTCAATAAAGACAGGCTACAGATATGCTGGCTAATGTATGCCTTTGCTAACGTTTCAGCCTTGAATTTTACATAGACAGTATATAAGAGTTTTATCAACTCGTGCTCTAATGTTAGCTAGCTACATTGTATCTGCCATCTCGCTTCTTTTATTTAGCATCTAAGCAGTAACGTGGTGTGTTGCAGTAACGTTAACGTTACACGACATTAGAAGCATTAACTGTTTGATAAAACCTTCCAGACAAAAAACGCTAAGAACCATAAATCAAGCTAATTACAACAGCTAACGTTAGCTGTTAGGTAAAGATTAACACAGATGTGATTGTTGAAGTTCAAGTTTTGTTAACCATTTCCACACTGAAACGAAGCAGCTAACATTAATAACATAGTGCACAAAATGTAGCATAAAAACGGACATCATACACAAAGGAAAAAATAGAGTGAAAAAAGAGAAAAGTAGGCTACATTACATAAACAAATCAGTATACACTGTGAAAAAAAATCTCCCAATGTAAGGTATTTTGGAAGTCACACTGAATAAATAAATAAGGTTGTACCAATGAATTATAAAAACCATGATAATGTTGACGCCTATTATAGTAGGCTATGCAGAGGAACAAAGCAGAATAAAAAACGATTATCTCACAGGGAGTTTTTGGCAGCCATCATTGTGAGCAATGTAACACATGTTAATAATTAAAATATATAGATATAAGTAGAAATTATCCAGTACAGCTAAATTATATAAAAAAAAAATAAAAAATGTTAATGTCAATAATATAAATTGGCTAATTGGGGAACTCAGTGGTAGTTATAAGGAAGGATGATTTTATATAGTGTCCCAATCCTTGTGAAATTCGTAGATTGCCTTAAATACTCCTACAGGCCCACATTTCTTGGTCTTATTGAGGTCTATGATGCAGTGTATTTTTGGAGACTTGCTAAAATAAATCCACTGAATATCTTCTGTGATTAGCAATTTTTCCTTGTTGGAAACTATTAAAGTTATTATTGAAGTCATTACATTTACCACTAATGCCTGCAAAAACTCTTTTAACCATATTCTAATCTGCTCTTGTATTTAGATAGCCAAGCACTTTTGTTGCCTTCTGTTGGGATTCATCTAACTGATACAGGTAAGAGGAACTTGAGATTGGCTTAATATTTAATCAAAATGAAATGTCTATTAATTGGCCTTTAATGTACTGTATATGTGTGTTGGTGTAGGTAAAAATGAATTGGCCATGCAAAAGATGCAGTGAAGTTTTACCAACCAGAAGAGACATTTTGAAACATTATAAACTACATTATGGAACATTTGGCCATAATCATTCATTACCCTGTATATACTTGGAATGTCCATGCTCTTTCAAAACTTGGAGTAATCTGCACACGCATTTATCTCGCTGCCATGTGGAAAGTCATACACAAAGACCTGAGACTATCCTGTCTTTCACATGCCTGGTGTGTAGGACACAAGGATTTCCAACAGAGAGAGAATATTTTGCACATGTTGGCCATCACCTTAAAAGTAATGAGACAGTTACCTGTGTGTTTGAAGGATGCAATTTTCAAACCAATATTTATGGAACCTATAAAACACACACATACCGAAAGCACACACCTCATACTGGAAGTGATTTTAAAAAAACAGTTCTTTTGGAAAAGCAAATTGAAGAACCAACTTTTGAACTTTATAACACTGAAGCCACTCAGGATGACAACGTTGATGATGATAGTGGAGAAGGAACCAGCACAGATGCACTCACTCAGATGCATTCTTCGGTTAAGGACGACAGGCAGCTAATTTTTGACCATATAGCTTCTTTCCTGCTTAAATTGGAAAGTGTGCATATTGTAACAAACAGGTGTATTAATGAATTAGTAGATGAGCTGCAGTTTGTGTCATCAGCATCCATACCAATTATCAGAGACATTGTTGAATCACACTTAAAGAAGAACAATTGTGTCATTGATGACACCATTGTCACATCTTTAGTTGAGGAATTAAACAACTCAAGCCCGATAAGCAAGGCTTTTGATCTGGCTGGATCTCTGTCTTCAGCTTTCAAGAGAAGACAGTATTTCATAGAAAGATTTAATGTTGTGGAGCCAGTGGAATACATTCTCGATCCAAATGAAAAGAAGAGTTTTCAATATGTTCCAATTCTTGAATCCTTGAAACAAATTTTGAGCAACAATGATATCAGGGAAAAGTTCGTCACAGATGATGGATGCACAAGTATTCCTACACAGTACAGATCATTCCATGATGGTGCCATTTATAGAGAGAGTGATTTTTATTCTGAAGAGCGTAGAATCTCTCTATTCCTATATGTAGATGATTTTGAGGTATGTAATCCCTTAGGAACATCCCGAAAGAAACATAAGATAACCTCTGTATACTGGATATTGGCAGATGTCCCATCCTGTTTTCGGTCCACCCTCACTTCAGTGTATCTTGCACTATTGTGCAAAGCTAATGATATTAAAAGATTTGGCTATGCAGAGGTTCTCAAGCCACTGTTAGACAACATAGCTACACTGGAACAAGATGGTGTTTTCATTCCTCTGCTTGGAAAGAATGTCAAAGGGACTGTTTATTGTGTAGTTGCTGACAATCTTGGAGCACATTCAATTGCTGGCCTTGTGGAAAATTTCTCAGGACCATACATTTGCAGATTCTGTCTAGGAGAACGTTCTGATTTCCAAGAAAAGGAAGTGAGATCAGGTGCATTTCCCATCCGGACAAAGGAGGACTATTCTGTTCATGTTCAGACTGCACAGGAAAACCCTGAACTATCCCATTGCTTTGGTGTGAAAAGGCCTTGCCCTTTGACACAGAAATTGAGACATTTTCACTCTGTGGAAGGCTATCCGCCTGACATTTTGCACGACCTGTTTGAGGGAATTATTCCAATGGAATTGGCACTGTGCTTGACTGATTTCATAGCCAAAAGATATTTCAAACTTGAAGAGCTTAACAACACAATCAAATCCTTTCCCTACAAGTGGGGAGATAAGAAAGACTGTCCACAGGCCATTCCCATTACATTCTCCACTCGAAGAAGTATTGGAGGAAATGCCCATGAAAACTGGACCCTCATCAGACTGCTCCCACTAACGATAGGACACAAGATACCATTGGATGATCCAACATGGAATGTAATCATGTGTCTTAAAGAAATAGTTGAACTTGTGGTAGCTCCAACACAAACTGAAGCCAGTATGTCATATCTTGACACAAAGATTTCTGAACACAGACTC
Organism: Sander lucioperca; assembly: GCF_008315115.2. Taxonomy (NCBI): domain Eukaryota; kingdom Metazoa; phylum Chordata; class Actinopteri; order Perciformes; family Percidae; genus Sander; species Sander lucioperca. The sequence continues at coordinate 2,603,547 of NC_050175.1, forward strand.
AGATTTCTACAAGTGTTTCCTCAGGTGAAGTTGATTCCCAAACACCACTTCCTAGAGCACTATCCAGCACTCATCAAAGTGTTTGGACCTCTCATTGGATTTTGGACAATGCGATTCGAGGCAAAACATCGTTATTTTAAACAGATTGTGAGGCATACAGGAAATTTCCGAAATATAACATTTTCCCTTGCAACTAAGCATCAGTTGATGATTGCACACCATTTGCATGCAACTACAACAGCTCCCACTTTAAGTACTGCCAGAGTATCACTAGTGCCTGTAGCTGTTTTGCACACAAACATACAAGAAGCAATAAGAAGAGTGTCTCCAGGTCAGACTAGTGTACATCTTTCCAACAGTGTGTCACTTTGTGGAACCACATACACAAAAGGCATGGTTTTGGCCTACGGGTCTACTGCAGGACTTCCAGACTTTGTTGAAGTTCTTCAGATTGTTGTCATCAAAGACAAGGTCTATTTTATGGCTAAAGTATTCATTTCCTGGTATGATGAGCACTTTCGAGGATATGAGCTAGAGAGTACAGAGCTTGTAGTTTTTGTGAAACACCAGGATCTCGCTGACGTATGTCCACTTTCAGACTACAAGGTTGGAGGAAAGCGTATGGTGAAGCGCCATATTTGTCTGGAATAGGTAAATGTTTGGTGTACAAGTGGTGCTTATGTACCTTTTTTATTTTCTGTCAATTATCTGAATTCTCTCCTTCAAAACCTAATACATTCCCAAACACATACAAGAAGAATCTAAGATGCTCGCTAAACAATGCATGACTGAATGCATAAATAACTAATTCCAATTAATTTTATCTTCTTTTTAAGGCTACATCATCAAAATGGATGCAGCTGTAAAGTTTCGAATCATCCTGGATCATGAAATAAAGAAACTGTGTCTTCCTGGAATACCACTCACAGTGCAAGAGTTGGAAATGGCAGTTAAGCAAGCATTTGGGATCTCAGGAGAAATAAGCCTACAGCACAAAGACCCAGAGTTCGATGACTTCTTTACATTAAGCTCAACTAATGACCTGAAAGATAAGGACACACTGAAGATAGTGTATGTACCACCACCTGCTATAGTTTTTACTGCTGTTGACTTTCCTGAGTCTTTGACAGGAGATTGCGCTGCCTCTCAATCAGTGCTAGAAGATGACTGCGTATCTCAACCATCCACATCAAATGACTCCACCTCTGCACAATCTGATGACACAGTAGAACTCAGGCCCCGTACTGCTGGAATGCACAAGCCATGGCCTACTGAGGTTCCTGTTCCTAAGTTTTCATATAACACAGAAGTAGCACTTCAAAAAGGCCATGACAATTACCTCAGAGATGGGTCCCTTTTGTGCAAAGAGAAGTTTTTTCCTGTTGTTAAGTCCAACATTCTGGAGTGTTTAGCTGAGGTCATGTTTTCTTACACTCCCTACCCAAATGATGCACAGCGGTGTGAAGCAGTAGAGGCTCTCATAAAACGGCACCCATGTTTGAAGGAGCCAGGCTCTTTCAATGGTCTGTATGGATGGCAACAGAGCTTGAAATATAAAATAGGAAATTACCGAAGCAAACTTCGAACGCATGGGATTCCAGAACTATTGGTTAATTCTCTACAGCACAAATCTCCTGGAGACAAGAAACCAGCTAAGAACGTAAAAAAACCAAGAAAATCGGAGGTGAACTACCTTCCCCCTCTTCCTGCAGGGGAAACAGAAGATTTCCTTGAGAGTGTCAGGCAGGAACTGATCTCTGAGACTAAGAAAAAGAATAATGGCAGAGTTTTAAATGAGATGATGTCCAGAACCTTTAGTTTCCGAAGACAGGAGATTGTAGGCAAAGCCCCGGGTGTTGCAGATCTGCTAGAGAGATGGCCTGCCCTCTTTGAACCATCCCAGGTAAGCTTAAATCAGCAAAGTTAAGGAGCTAAAATAAAATAATTGTCATTTACAGGTATGGCTGAAGAATTTAGTAGTTAGTGCAATGTGTTTTATTTATTTATTTAGTTTTTTTTGTTTTACACAGTAGTCAATAATGGTAAATGGTTAAGGGACTGCATTTCTGTAGCGCTTATCTTGTCTACTGACATCTAAAAGGGCTTCACATTTATGCCTGCCTCCCATTCATACATTTATATCTAACCAAGATGTCATACTTCTGCTTACAGATCAATGAAGAGTTTCGGAGAATCAATGGCATATCACTTGAGCCGACATTCATGTCACAGTTGGACAAACACACTCCAAAGATGTTGTCACTTTTCAATGCAAAGGGAGGAGCTGTTGGTCAAAGAATCAAGTCCAAGGTAAGGTATCAAGGTAAGAGGATAATATTGTCTTGTTATGTAAAACATTTTCTAAAACTCCGTAGTGAGAAATGAGAATTAGGGTAAGTGTTTCCCCCAGAAAAGTTGTTTAGCCCTGTGGCTAATGTCTTTTTTGACGAGGGCATGGATCGGACCAGTCATAGACTGATAGCTGGACTAATGTAGAGCCCAGTAGTTTCTGTGATACCAGAATCATGGACAACATTGCGAAAATTGAGAATTTAAAAAAACCAATAACCCAGATTCCATGACTATGTCTAAATTTCCCACCCTCCCATTTCTCCCATTTTACTAGATTTTTTTTTTTTTTTTTTTTTTTTTGCTGGTGAAAGTTACAGGAGTGCAAATGCCGTGTGACATGAAACATAATGAACACAATAACAGTTGTTTGGTTATCATTGGCGGACTTTTATCCTATGTTCAAGAGATAATAGAGAAAAAAAACTAAGTTTCTCGTCACTTCAGCTTTGCACAAGAGGATGGTACAGTCCATATAGATATCTGTTGTGTATCCCAATATTACCAATAATTTCTACAGGAAAAAAATTATATAATAAACGGTTTGGAAGGCAAAAACATTTCTCTGTTCTCAGCTGAGGTGGACACATTAATGTTACCGCTGCAGTGTTTTACCATTGCACTTTAGCCATGGCAGTTAGTGGACTTTCCTTCTGCTTATAGCGTAATCCTGACAAAACAGTATGGTTGAATTTTAGCCTGTGTGCATGTTTTGTAGCCGAAAACAGAGCAGCTTATATTGGTAGTGAGAGCAACAAGTTAGTGGACTGCTGAGTCGCCCTCTCTGCTCTCTGTCTGCTCAGCTGAGCAGACAGAGAGCTAAGACTGCTGTGCTACGAAGCGTCTGCCCTCGGCATTGTCGGCAAACTTTTTTTTTTAAACTTTATTGACAAGTCTTTTTCCTCTCCCTTTTCATCACAGCGGCACCCATACGCTACTCTCAGCGCTAGCTCTCCTTGTGTGACCACGCAGGCACTGACGTAACTCGCTTAAGGCACCCTGCCATTCTCGCTCTAACTTACGCTACTCCCGTAATAGGGAATTGCGGTTTCCCGCCTTATCGCGGTGATATACGTTGCTACCTTACCATGATGAGAAAAAATCCATACGTCACAGCCCTAAATTAGACTTGTTGATTATTCATTTGACACTTTCAAACGGTCTATCAAGACATGCCACACTTAATATAATTCTCTGTAAACAAATCTGAACTTTAATATCAAAATACCGAATTGAAGTGTAAAAAGAATAAAGAAAGACATCAGTCAGTACAAGTTATTCATCCTGTCCTCTGTCCTACTCCCTCTGCTGCTGCTGGGATTTACTGCTTACAGCTGGTAGTAGGGCTGTGATGGTATGTAAAGCATTGGCTTAAACCTTAAAACATAAGTTGCAGGTGGCCGGGTTGGTTCAGTGGGTAGAGCAGGCACACAAATACTGAGAGGCTTATGCCTCGACGCAGCGGTCCAGGGTTCGAGTCCGACCTGTGACAATTTCCTGCATGTCTTTCCCCTCTCTCACCTAGCTGTCCTATCCATTAAAGGTGGAGAAGTCCAAAAAAAAAATAATCTTAAAAAAAGAAAACATAAGTTGCAGCACAGCGTTTTGCTGTCCTTTGCGGTCACGCCTCTTTCTCTCCTCCATTGATATTTTACAGACAGTTCAGAAAGCTCTATTATAAATAAAGTAAAACAAACAAGTACTGCAGCGGTACTGTGTACACCTCAGCTAGAACGTAGAAATGTCCTTTCCTTTCTTACTGTGTATTATATTAAACGTTACCTGTAGATATCACAAGTACTCGAGCCTAGAAGTAATTCATAATAAATCTGACACAGAATAAATCAACCAAATATTAGACCGTCAAAGCTGTGTTGGAGAACTTGGCATAGTTTTTTCTTTTCATTCAGCTACTAAAACACTGTGAAAAACACAGGCACAGCGCCTAGAGTGTTATCGTGGAAGGGAGAAATCCTGGAATCACGAATTAATATAGCCTGATAAAGTAGCCTGAGTTAAGAACTACAGCTTTAAAGAATGCTAAGTCTCTAATACTGCAGTTGAAAAAATAGTGGTAGTAGTACAGGTGTGAGTTGTGCTGGTGTCATCAGGCGGTGAATTTTGAACAGGTTTTAATTTGTGATAGGATCCATCTGCCTCTATGGAGAAAAGACGGGAGGTGATTCTGAGATGTCTGACTGAGTACATGGGGGAGAGCCAAGAACAACTGATCAGTGACCACCAGGTATGTGTAAGGCATAAAGCTATGTGACTAACAGTCTAACTGATCACCTGTTTTTGATCAGTATTTTTAAGAAAATGTCTTAATCTATTGATATTGTGATGATTTAATAGGGATTATCATTGCTATAAAACTATATATTTACACACTGCAGATAAGTGATAAACAGGCATTAGTAATGTTATCATGAGAAATTAAGATTGGCCAACCCAGTCTCACGGCAGTTCGCGAAATGGTCACGTTATTTAATCTATTGATTCGTGTTCACGGGGACCTTTTTCTCGGTTTTTTTCGTGGTGGCCAGCACGAAAATGTAAAGTAATGTATTTCAATGGGAAGCATATTTCGTGGTCACAGTCTTCCTAATCACAACCATCCCATTATTGTCGCGCGTCCCTAGCGGCCGTCTCCCGGCGTGTGAGGCGTCCTTTCCCTGTTGTGTTTTTCCGAAACCCAACCTCTGAATAGATGGCTCCCATTTCGTGCTGGCCACCACAAAAAATGAGATAAACGTGTTGTTGTACACGTATCAGTAGATTAAAAATAAAGTGACAATTACACGAACTGCCGTGAGACCGTGTTGACACAGCACGGTTGGAGCACAGGAAAGCTTCGATGTGTAGCTTACATGTGACTGGGACACTGGTAATGTGGTCTTCAACTTTGGTTAATCAGACACTTGAACGCAGAAGCAACATTTGAAGCTAAACAAACTTTACATCTAGTGTTTCAAAAATATTACTGCAACAAGGCTTGGTTGAATACTTGATTTTGATTGGTCAATCACTTCATTCTGCTATTTCTATATAACAGACCATTATCAAGTATAACAGATAGTTGCAATGGAGTTGTGATTATAGAAGGGCTGACTGTTTTTTAAACAAATAAAATCGTTTTTTAAAATCAATATTTGTGCTCATATGGAGCTCTAAGGGAAATAGATAACAGAGCATTAGTTAGCTCCATTGTTAGCTCATCAGTGTGACCTGGCTTCCTCCAGAGTTGTGTTCATCAGTGGTAAAGTTAACCGTCCCGACCGAGTAACCTCTATGAGTAGCCCCTGGATAATGTAGAGCGAATGTAGAGCTATTATTCTCTCATTACCTGTTTCTCTAACCAAACTCTTACATTTTCTGTCTCCACCTATAGAGTCATGATGAAACCGAGGTGTACGCCAAACTCATCGATTGCACAATGAAAGTTTACACGTGCCATCAGCTCAATGCCATTGGCATTGTCATCGAAGGACATCCAGTGGTCAGAGGTCTTAACAACTTGTCAGAAGCATGCTGCCTACTGCTTGGACTTACTTATTGCCTGGATATGAAATATCCACCACAACTGCAGCACACATTTGAGACGTACCAAAGGCTCTTTGTTGGAATAGACCCCATGCGCCCTAAACCATCATCTAAATACACAAGTCTCCTCAACAAGTTGTCTTAGATGACTTCTTGTCACTTATCTCACCTTGGTAGGTGAGACTACACATACTTAAGCATAATAGCATAATGTGAAATGTTCAGGATGATATATTGTCTGAAGTTAACATAATCATGCTTAGTTCAACTTGTTCTATTTCATACTATTTAGTTTATACTATTGACATTTTAAAAAAAGTATCTTCACCAAAACTCAATAGCCTTTTCAGTTACATCATTGTTGTGCCTTGAAACTAAATTGACAGGCAACTGTTCAGTTTGTCATGCTACATGATGAAGTCTTTTGGCAAGTTTTTCAGGTAACAGAATTTCATTGCATTTGTGTTCATTCTAATGTGCCTTAAATTGAAAACTGACTTAACTGTTTACTAGTCAATCCCTCATGAGGTAGATACACGTACTGTGTGTAATTCAGCAGTTCTTTGAACAATTTTAAAAAGTGTTATTGCAATTTTAATGGGATGTTATGTCTCAGAATTACCTTTTTATTGCAGGTAATGTTCACATGTATGGCCTGTTTTGTAATAGTACTACTAGTAAATGATACTGTTAGAATTAAACATTTTGAAACAATGGGTTGTTTAGAGATAAATAAATGTTATAATCTTAAATCTGCCTTTCGATGTTCTTCTTAATATGAAATTCTTAATGATGAGAGATGATTTAACAATCAAAACGTAGTGCTTGGGATATAGATATGCATTTTTATAGCCGTTAATGCAGCATCATTGATTTACCAGAGGTTGTAGCCTGGACTCATTGTAACGGAGTTCATTCACACGTGATTAGGTTAATTTTACTTATAAAATTAACTTCTTGCAACTTAAATTATGTGTTGCTACAAGTAACCCATACTCATTTTAATTGTTTAAAGCAGCCATATTATGCTCATTTTCAGGTTCATAATTGTATTTTAAGGTTGTACCAGAATAGGTTTACATGGTTTAATTTTCAAAAAACACCATATTTTTGTTGTACTGCAGTGCTCTCTCTCACTGCTGCAGCTCCTCTTTTCAGCTGGTCTCTGTTTTAGCTACAGAGTGAGACCTCTTTTCTTCTTCTTCTTCTGTACTATCTTTGATTGCACTGCACATGCCCAGTAGCTCAGATGTAGATCATGTCAGCTAGCTAGCTCCATAGACAGTAAAAGAAAGGCTGTTTCTACAACTTCAGTCAGTTACAAGGCAGGATTAGCTGGGAGACTTATAAATGAGGGCGCACATGGAAGTAGTTCTTTTGTAGATTATGGTGAACTTGTGTGTGTTGTAGCGGTGCTTTGCTATTGAGAACGAGGTAGCATGCTAGCGTTAGCATTAGTGTTAGCATGCTAACGCTAACGCTACGAGCTAATGGTTGCGGTTAGCCTGCTCGTTTCGGCTTGTGACATCACAAGCCGTGCTGATTTTGAACAGCTCACCCAGAGATTGAAGGCAGGACACATTCAGAAACCGTATCTCACTCTAAACAGCATGGGTGGATTTTTTTCAAAGTTTGTATGTGTGTGGAAGCACCAGAGACACAACATAACACCCCAAATCCCAGAAAAAGTGATTTTTTCATAATATGGGCACTTTAATATCCTGTACAAGTGAGTTACATTTACTAAAAAAATTAAGTTCATCTAACTAAATAATATCAGTAATATTAGTTAACTCAACTTGATTTAGCTGGGTTCACGTTACGTATTGTTACAGTGTTCATGCTACTTAAAAAAGCCTTGAAGTAAACAAAACACAAAATGCCCAATGAAGACTCTTACCTCACTTTTTATAAGTAAACAAAGGTATTACTTTTTAGAGTGCAAGGTTATTATAGTTTTGCATTTTTCATTAGTTTTTATTTTTATTTCGTTTTGACTTTTTGTTTTCAAATTCAGTTTAGTTTTAATTAGTTTTTAAAGCGGGTTCGCTAGTTTAGTTTAGTTTTTATTTTTTGAAAATGCTGAGTTTTAGTTTAGTTATTAGTTTTAGTCTTTTTTTGTAATATGGGTTATTTGTCGGGAGATTCAAAAAGTATTGTGTAATAATAACTCAACAAAAACATCATACAATTTTAGAAATATGTATTCACAATGTATTCAACAATAACACCAGTACATAAAATGTAGCCTACATAAGGTCATAAATATGTAAACAGTCTACACAAGACGCCGCAGGAAGTTCAAAATGTGTAAGTGTCGTGTTCCAGGAAAAAACCTAAATAGCCAACAGACTAAAGAAGACATGAACAGGTGTTTTGAACTTTGGTTCGAGTAAAATGGCGAACTTTTTGAAGTCAATCGACACACACAGTTGTTTAGACATCCCATAATCAATCCACATATTAACCCACGCTTCCTCCCACTTTTGGTGTTCCTGCGTATTTACTAACTAGCAGCTATCAGGTCGCCAGTGAAAGCCCTCCTATAGTGTTCTCTGTCCTGCTGTTGTCTCTGTCATGCTGCCTGGCCCTGTATGCCCTGTACCGGGGTTAGCTTCTGTTTCGGGGAAAGGTGGCTTTGCGTGAACTCCTTTACCTTGTTAAGGTAAGCTAGGTTAGCCTCCTAGCTTGTGTGCGCTTCTCAAATGTACTTTCAAATTCGTGGGATTTTTCCCTTTAATAAATTGTCCACATATTTTACCACCTTCCACTGCAAGGCACTTGCATTTATCTGACACAGTCATAATCAAATAGGTGCCGCTTTCTTCTGACTTGCGGTACCGCTATAATGCCAGGCGAGGGACATGGACTATGTTGTGTTCAATTTGACATGAAATGTCGGGATTTCTGTGTTCCCATCGGAAACTATACATGTCTACGGGAAATGTCATGGTTGGAAAGATATAACGTTATTTGCTCTATGAAAGATCGACAAAGACGAAAACTAAGGACATTTACTCGATAATTTTATTTTATTTTAGTTAGTTTTGCAAACAGACATTACAGTTTTAGTTTAGTTATCGTTTTTTTGTAATGCCTCGTTTTTATTTTTATTTCAGTTAACGACAATGTTTTTTCCCACCTAGTTTTTGTTATTTTGTTCGTTTTCGTTAACGATTATAACCTTGACTGTTACATGACCACACCTATGAGCCGATCTGTGAAACACAGCCATCAGGTAGGCAAACATATGATTGCTTAATTGTAGACACACCAATCAGGTTTAAGCACTATACAAATGCAGCAGGTAAGGGAGAAGGAGGTAGAGGAAGAGGTACCCCTCATTCAGGCCATGGAGGACGCCTGTGAACAGGTCGACTTGCAGCTGTGCAAGGCTGGATTCGACATTCAAGACGGTTCTTCCCGCGTTGTCTTTCCAATGACGATATCGCCTGTGATGTTGATGAAATTCTCTGGCCAGATCCAGCTAGGCGAAGAGATAATGTCTAGTATTTTCTGTACTTTTTTGTTTTTTTTTCTGTAATGGTAGCCTGTACTGGATACAGTATTTTATGTGTGTCTGTTGTTTGCTGAGCTCACAGTGTTATGCACACTACTGTAGTAGCTGTATGAAAACTGGGACATGTTTTGCTGTAATTTTCCATGTTGACTGATTTGGGTATATGGAGAGAAATAAATTACATTTTCCTCAGTCTGCAGCATTGGTCTTGTGTAGTGTTTGGTGAACTTATTGTATTGTACTTATTGTATATTGTACATGTACAGTACTCTTATCACTGAGAAGTAGAATTGCTAAAAGTGTTTTAGGTTAGCAACAGCAGTGTGTAACTGGTTCAAACTGAATTAAGTCATATGGAACGTGTGTGTTTCATATGGTAACAAAATATGGTTTTTATAAATTAGTGTGTAGTTTTTGCAAGAGTGTTTCATTTTGCAAAGGGTCTGAGGTGTTCTGCTGATTGGGTAAAGCCCCGCTGCTCTAACCCTGATCAGTGTTCAGAACTGCTTTTCCTCGACCACAGGATTCTGTCACTCGCTGTCAAATGATGCAGAGCTAATTGCATATTTTGCATTTTTACAAATCCACTGACCTGGAAACAGTCACCCAGTGTGCGGTCTCTCTCTCTCTAGTCTCTTTTTACAGTACTCTGAGAAGAACTGTCTGCAGATCATCAGCGCTCATTTGAGTTTTGTCTGTGCTGCCTGACTAAACTTTTACTGTCAGCTGGAGCTGGTAGAGCTGTTGTCATAGTGTTTCAACTATAGGTGTGCTGGATAAACACATTCCACCATGAAACATTTATATTTGTTATAAACCTATTTTGGTGATGTGCTGCACAATTCAGGCCCTATGTAAGGGTGAGTTATTTGGTATCATATATAGCCATAATGTCTTCCAAATCTGTACATTTTGTCTATATATTTTAGACATGGAGTGGTGGCTTTTTGAAATGCAGGTAATACAGCTGTGAACGTGTCAGGCTGAAAGGAAAATTAACTTCCTTTGCTTATGTGAGAAATCCATGCAAGATGAGTAAACAGAGAGACCACTTTCTACACCCAGAGGGGCATGAAATAGACCAGAATGCAATGCAGATGGATTGTGCAGATCTGTCATCAGGTGTGTGTTTAGTAGTACAAAGGTCTTGTCAAGCTTTTATTTAATCAAATTTTTCTGCCCAATCTTTTCTTAATTTGAAAAGAAACTTGCTACCCATCCTTGGGGTTGTCAAAAGGCATTCTGGTAAAAGGTGGAATGGCTAGGGTTATGTGGTCCAAGTTCTAAAAAAAGAGGCTACAAACTACTGATAAACCATTTTTTCAAGGACACTTTGAAAATGCTGTCTAATGTTATCAGTTTAAGATTTATGAGATCATTATTCCATTGTACTGCAGCAGAACAAATACATAGGTTTTATCCATCAAACTCACAAAACACAACACGTTTCCAATCGAGACTATCCTAATTTTATACATAACATGTTAAAGTATAGTTGGCCGCATTTTTTATTGTTAGCCAGTTACGATTCCTGAATCAAATGCAAAATGTCCATAAAGGTTTCACAGCAGTTTGAACAAAAGGCTTTTCTGACAACCAGGGGGTCTGATTACCTTGAGCTTTTGAGCCTGTGGGTGATAAATTAAAGCTAATTAATTAAAGATGAACACATAGCAAACCGCTAGATCCTCATATTAAACAGACAAATTCATTACAGAGATATCATCCGTTAATATGGCTAAGCTACACCGAAAGTCCAGAAATCAAAATGCTGATGATGTTACGTTAACAAGATGTTGTCGGTTGCTTAATGTCTTCAAAGTTCATGCAAAGACAACTTTCAAGAAACCTTCACCCATTTAACATTGAAATATTTTAAACCAGGTTTGGTATTCTAGCTGCTGTATGAAGAGAATGAACAATGTCCGACCTAGGAGACAGCAAGACTTCCAAAGAAGAAAAACATTTCAGAGGAATTATTTCCCTTTGTACTTTCCAGTTCTGACAGCTCACACACACACACACACACACACACACACACACACACACACACACACACACACACACACACACACACACACAGCAGCAGCAAGAACAGTAGGCTTGTTTCTACCTAATGGAAACTGAGCAAAGAACAAAGCACAGACAAATATAGAGCTGCTTGGTTGATCATGTTGACAGCCTGCACTGTGGGGGAGTGTGTGTATGAGTCATACTGTAGGCAAACACACTATACAATAATGTATACACTGCATAACAAAAGTAACACCATACAGGCACTTACATTTTTACCAAACCTGGCAAAGCTTTTTAGCCCATTTTAGCGCATGGTTTTGGTTTTACAGCACATTTACTGTATGGTTAGACTATAATACTTGATGTTCCACTTCCGGGATTGACATCCAGACAGCTAGCTAGACTATCTGTCCAATCTGAGTTTTCTCTTGCACGACTATTTTACAGCGGCTCTGTGCGGAGCTTAGCGCCGCCCATGACGATTCTGATTGGTTTAAAGAAATGCCATTAAGCCAGAGCACGTTTTCCTCCCATCTCTGAATGCTGTGTGGAGTAGTCAGACCCTCCAGCACGCTTTGGAGGAGGGTCTGGCAAAGCGAGACTACTGTATGGTACTCTCACTTCTCTCATCAACCTCATTTTCAGCAGCAGCAGGTGTTTTGACCAAGTTCCAAGCATCAAACAGGCAGACAGACAAAGGTAGCCACTAGCTGGTTAACGAATGAAGGAAAAACACTACGTTATGCACAGAGACAGGGGTCGTGTGTGTTGTATTTTGAGAGGCTTGACTACAGTGTCACATAGGTGTAATTTGTTGTTGTTTTTGTAATTTCTTTTTATGCAATTGTATTTTGTAAAAAAATTTTAACGATACCCTGCCCTACTGCTGTATGTGTAGGCAATGGTTTGCTGACATATTAGCGATAACAATTGACAGTTAATTACTTTGGTGAATGTAATATCAGAACCGGAATTAGAGTATTAATAAGCCTGAATTATTCTTTAGCTAAATATTATGATTCCATTTTGTGGTTTTGTAAGCATGAGGTGTATTTTGTATGAACTTGGAAACTGTCCTCGCAAGAAGAAAACATGAGACTTTAACAACATTTACCTAAATCACGTGTTTACTATTGTAACTATGGCAACAAAGCTCCCCTAACTGGGGCCTGTTTCACAAAACCAAGATAAGGGATTAAGCCGGGATTTATCAGTTATCCTGGATGATTTAAGCCTTGACTCAGTTTCACGAAAGTGGAGGCACATAAATCACCATGGAGATTCAATTCTGTGCAGCTAGCCTGCTCCTGACCAGGCTAACAGCCAGGCTAACAGCTAGCCTGCTCCCGACCAGGCTAACAGCCAGGCTAACAGCTAGCCTGCTCCCGACCAGGCTAACAGCCAGGCTAACAGCTAGCCTGCTCCTGACCAGGCTAACAGCCAGGATTATTTAATCCTGGAGCCTTTTCTGATCACCCAGCAGTGGTTTTACCTTATTGTTATCAGCCTGGATTAAAAGACAACAGGTGCATATTGCTGTTCATTTAAGTTATTATTTATAATTATTCATGTGACAGTCATTGTTACTGTTATATTGCTGTATGAAGACTGCTGTTCATATTGTTGTTAGAAGTTTGATGAATATATTATGGCAGTTGTTGAGATAATTAGAAAAGGCTGATAACATTTCAAATGTGTTTTAAATGAAGTCTGTTACTAAGGGCAACACATACAATGCTGTACATTTCTATAGTTGACCAATGCACCTTGAATTATTTTTGTTGATTCATTTTTTTTTTTATTCTTTAACAATAAAAGATCATGTTTGTTCCTCTTCCATGTGCATTGTATTTGGCATTCTTAGCACACAATGTGTGTTGTCCAGTAAACTGGGACTATAATTTGGGAGGATTGTACAATTTAAAGAACCTATCCTAATTGTACAATCCTCCCAAATTATAGTCTTAGTTCATTGAACCAGTAACTATCTAGTGATGTAGGCTACTGTACATTCATGTAACAACAGGGAGAGGACACCCCAATGGTTTTTGACCTTATATTTAGCTGGGGGGGGGGAATAACTGATGAGTATACTCTGTTTACTCTTTTTACGGTGTGCATGGAATTTATCACTTAATTATCTTTATAGTTTCTAGATTTTAGTCCATTTTCTTCAGTGTCTTTATTTTCTATGTCCATATATACAAGGGAGCAAGGAATATAATATGTAGAGAAGGAAACTTGTCCTCTATAAAAAATAAAAAAAACGCGAGAAAAAGCGTGGCAGATAATAGCGGACCGACTGAATGATAGTCTAAAAATATACTTTATGAACTACTGCTCTTAACTGAAACCATTCAATGAGTCACTGTCATTTGCAAAAACGAACAGTTGTACACTTTGCATTAGTACTGCTTTCAATTCACTGCTAGATTCAATTGGCTTTAGTCAGAGTGTGCATAAGGCCACACACTGTTTTAACCACACCCTCGACCTTGTGCTAGAATATGGCATCAAAATTGACAATTTAATAGTATTTCCGCAGAATCCTTTATTATCAGACCACTTTTTAATAACTTTCGAATTCCTACTTCAAATTCTGTAGATGCTGCTACGGCCTGCCTACGGACTTTAGACTCGGTTGCTTCTATCAAAAAGAAGATGGCGATGCAAAGGAAACGAGCACCTTGGTATAACTCCCAAACTCGTAAATTAAAACAAATCTCACGAAAACTTGAAAGTAAATGGCGCTCCACCAAACTGGAAGAATCTCGTGTAGACTGGCAAGATAGTCTGAAAAATTAGGCCCTCAGAAATGCCAGATCAGACTATTACTCAATACTAATAGAAGAAAATAAGAACAACCCAAGGTTTCTTTTCAGCACTGTAGCCAGGCTGACAGAGAGTCACAGCTCTATTGAGCCATCTATTCCTATAGCTCTGAGCAGTGATGACTTCATGACCTTCTTTAATGATAAAATTATAACAATTAGAGATACAATTCATCACCTTCTGCCCACAGCTTCGAACGACTCACTATTGGGCATAGGGGGGCTGGAGAGAACGATAAGACCTGATACATACTTAGACTGCTTTTTACCTATAGACCTTCAACAACTAATGTTAAGGGCCTCTTCAGCTAAGCCAACTACCTATCTCTTAGACCCCATTCCAACGAGGCTACTTAAAGAAGCACTACCTGTGGTCAACACATTACTAGACACAATCAATATGTCTTTATTAACAGGTTATGTGCCACAGTCATTTAAAGTAGCTGTCATAAATCCTATTCTGAAAAAACCCACCCTCGATCCTGAGGTCCTAGCCAACTATAGACCTATATCTAACCTTCCCTTTCTCTCCAAAATCCTTGAGAAGGTAGTCGCTAATCAACTGTGTGACTTCCTACATAGGAATAGTCTATTTGAGGACTTCCAGTCAGGATTTAGAAAGCATCATAGCACAGAGACGACACTGGTGAAAATTACTAACGACCTTCTAACTGCTTCAGACAAAGGACTTGTCTCCATACTTGTCTTATTGGATCTTAGTGCTGCATTCGATAGTATTGACCATGCCATCCTGTTACAGAGATTGGAACATTTAGTTGGTATCAAAGGACTCACACTAAGCTGGTTTAAGTCCTACTTCTCTGAGCGATCCCAATTTGTTAATATTAACGATGATTCCTCCAAATATGCCAAAGTTAGCCATGGCGTTCCTCAAGGCTCAGTGCTTGGACCAATCCTATTCTCCTTATATATGCTTCCTCTAGGCAATATTATTAGGAAACACTCAATTGACTTTCACTGTTACGCAGATGACACCCAATTATATCTGTCAATTAAGCCAGACGAAAGCGGTCAGTTAGCTAAACTTCAAGCGTGCATTAAAGATATAAAATCCTGGATGACCCACAAAAACAAAACTGAAGTTATTGTGCTGGGACCCAAGCACCACCGAACTTCGCTATCTAAAGATATAGCTACCCTAGATGGCATTGCCCTGGCCTCCAGCACTACTGTTAGAAATCTAGGAGTCATTTTTCATCAGGATATATCCTTTAACGCCCACTTAAAACAAACCTCAAGAACAGCTTTTTTCCATCTTCGTAACATTGCCAAAATCTTGAACATCCTATCTCAAAACGATGCTGAAAAACTAGTCCATGCATTCGTTACTTCCCGGCTGGACTACTGTAATTCTTTACTATCAGGCTGCTCAAATAAGTCCCTCAAGACTCTCCAGCTGATCCAGAATGCTGCAGCACGTGTTCTGACAAGAACTAAGAAAAGAGATCATATTTCTCCTGTATTAGCTTCTCTCCATTGGCTTCCTGTAAAATCCAGGCTTGAATTTAAAATCCTTCTTCTGACCTACAAAGCTCTGAATGGTCAAGCACCATCATACATAGAAGACCTCTTAGTACCTTATTGTCCCACTAGAGCACTGCGCTCCCAGAACTCAGAGTTACTTGTGGTTCCTCAAGTCTCTAAAAGTAGAATGGGAGCCAGAGCCTTCAGCTACCAGGCTCCTCTCCTGTGGAACCAGCTCCCAATTTGGGTTCGGGGGGCAAACGCCGTCACCACATTTAAGAATAAACTGAAAACCATCATCTTTGATAAAGCTTATAGTTAGGGAGTGAGGAGTTGCAGCGTAGTAGAGTAGAGTAGAGGGAGGCAGGAAGTACAGCCCGTTCCGACAGGGGAGAGTACGAGATTGTGGCCACTGTTCCACTATCTTTATTATGACTATTATTGCCACCATTCACCACTCCCCCAACCGGTGCCGTCAGACACCGCCTACCAAGAGTCTGGGTCTCCCAGGTTTCTTCCTAACAAAAAAGGGAGTTTTTCCTCGCCACTGTTGCAATAGCTACTGCTAATGCTTGCTCTTGAGGCAACCACTGTAATAGTTGGGGCTTCGTAAACTACAGAGTGTGGTCTAGACGAACTCTATCTGTAAAGTGTCTCGAGATAACTCTTGTTATGATTTGATACTATAAATAAAATTGAACTGAATTGAATTAAAAGCGAGCAGTGGAAGTTAATATGACTTAGGACATTTATATTTTAGCCCATGAGAGAGAGGGAGAAACAGAGTGAAAGAGATATTTACACATCATATTCTAGCGTTGTAGAAAATTGATCTTCATGGTAAATTTCCTGAGTAATATTATCTTCTGCTTACTGTTTAAGGGAAAGAGTACAACTGTTAATTTGTGCAAATGATTAGTAGCCTAATCCTTGAATGGAATGATTATGACGGTTTCAGTTCAGAGCAGTGGTCAGTTAATGTAGATTTAGGCTACATACACATTCAGTCGGTCCGTGATCGTCTGCTACGCTTTCTCTCACTGTTTCATTACAGCGGCCGTGTTTCTTTTCTTTTTATACAAATAATGTGTTTCACGTCATCATACTTCCACAAGAAGCTGCTGCTCACTCTGTATAAAGTATGAACAATGATTATTCTCCATTTTGGCATCAGTAAATCTGTGATCGACCTCGCGGTCTTTTGAGGAAAGCCGTGGACGCGCATCTATCTGAATTACTTCAGTCTGGCTCAACCTAGTCTCTCCTCCTCAGCCTGACTAGACCTAGTCGCTCCTCCTCAGCCTGGCTCAACCTAGTCTCTCCTCCTCAGCCTGGCTCAACCTAGTCTCTCCTCCTCAGCCTGACTCCACCTAGTCGCTCCTCCTCAGCCTGACTCCACCTAGTCTCTCCTCCTCAGCCTGACTCAACCTAGTCTCTCCTCCTCAGCCTGGCTCAACCTAGTCTCTCCTCCTCAGCCTGACTAGACCTAGTCTCTCCTCCTCAGCCTGACTCAACCTAGTCTCTCCTCCTCAGCCTGGCTCAACCTAGTCTCTCCTCCTCAGCCTGACTCAACCTAGTCTCTCCTCCTCAGCCTGGCTCAACCTAGTCTCTCCTCCTCAGCCTGACTCAACCTAGTCTCTCCTCCTCAGCCTGACTCAACCTAGTCTCTCCTCCTCAGCCTGGCTCAACCTAGTCTCTCCTCCTCAGCCTGGCTCAACCTAGTCTCTCCTCCTCAGCCTGACTAGACCTAGTCGCTCCTCCTCAGCCTGGCTCAACCTAGTCGCTCCTCCTCAGCCTGGCTCAACCTAGTCTCTCCTCCTCAGCCTGGCTCAACCTAGTCTCTCCTCCTCAGCCTGGCTCAACCTAGTCTCTCCTCCTCAGCCTGACTCAACCTAGTCTCTCCTCCTCAGCCTGGCTCAACCTAGTCTCTCCTCCTCAGTCTGGCTTGGCCTTCGTGAAACACACGTCCATGTCCATTTAGTGAAGGAAAACATGGACCAGAGTTCTGCTGTATGAACAGAAGGTGGACAGACATACATGAGATCAACAGACATTGATCAACGCTTGTGCATACTTTCAGCGTCTCACACACACACACACACACACACACACACACACACACACACACACACACACACACATATATATGTTTGTAAGGTTGTACTTGTGATTATACCATACATTCTGTAGCTCCTAACCTTAAGCTAAAACTAATCTTAGCCCTTTGAAGACAAAATGTTTGAGGTTTAAGCTGGAATTGGTCCTCAGAAAGATTCAAGTACAAGAACACACACACACAGTCACGAGCTCTGGCAGCATTCAAAAACAAACAGAGACGGGCACCAAGGGAAAAAAAAATCACTGTCTTGACAATTGAGGCTATTGTTCATGTCCAGAAAACACATCCTGTCAGAGAAACAATTGTAGTGAATCCAAAGATGATGTCACGCAGGTTTTCATTCCTATTTTCATTATTAAATGTCATATTTGTGTTTGAGGAGGAACCCAGACAGGAAGCTACACAGACAGAAAAAAAATCGTCACTGAAAGTCCTCCTGCTTAATGATTAATTATCTGCCACAAAGTGTGTGTGTGTGAGAATAAGGTTAATACAGTCTCTACCTGTGTGCGCGGCACAATTGGGAAGAGGTTAAGGGTTGTGGGTCTCTTGGGCCGGTAGGTATCCATGGTAACAGGTGCTGCAGGGTCCTTGGTGATTGGCAGTGGTGCGATGGCGGATGCCTTCGAGGACTCTTTGTCACTGTGGTAACCGTCAGCACCGTCGATGAGTTCCAAATGCAGCATCTCTGCCTGAAACTGGCCGACGGCACCCAGCTCTGCCCTCCCTGATATGCTATTGGTTCCTCGCCTCACATGGCCCTGCAGGGATTGGAGGAAACACGCCGTCAGTTGAGGGCGAGAGAGAGAGAGAGAGAGAGAGAGAGAGAGAGAGAGAGAGAGAGAGAGGATAGGATGAGGAGATTGAGCCAGCCAATCAGAGGCTGCTCTGTCTTCTGCCTGTAACACTCTCAGTGCCAACACTGAGCAGAAAGCAGAGACAGAGACTAATTCCAGCATCAGGTTCTCCACATGACAACATTTACCTAAAATAATGAAGTGAGAATGAAAACTCTTCTGCTCTGCAAAACACTAGGCTATTCACAGGTTGTTTTCATTTCATTTTCAGGACTGGTCCAGATCCCTGCAAGGACCTCGGACACAAAAATTGACCCACTTCCACCACTAGGTGGCGCTATAGCAGAAGAAAACACGCTTGGCCCTATAACTCCCAAACCGTACATCGCACATTCAAAATATTACGCACTCATAGCCACGCATTCTCTGAATCCAGCTGAATCTCCTGATATAGGCCACGCCCATTTCTGCCTAAACTTTTAATGCGCAAAAAAATCGTGATTTATCATAAACCTATTTTTTTTTAAATCCTCTGAGACCGTGCGACCGATCTGCACGAAACTTGGTAGGTAGCATCTCCAGACCGACCTGACAAAAGTTATCAAAAGAATTTTTATCGGTTAGAAATTGCACAAATTACGCACAAACTAATTTGTGTAGCTAGCTATGAAAACATGAACTTTGCCATATCTCGGCCAAATTAAATGCTACCAATGAGGCTCCCCCACACATTTTAGAAAATTGGCCACTAGGGGGCACTACAAGTATGAAAAGTTAAAAATTTGGAGGGGTACCATCTCACTCTTTAGGCCACGCCTACAGTGGTGTACTGATTCGTCAAAGTGGGTGTGTCCTATGGGACCCAGGTTTGGGTTCACCACTTACACTAATGTGAGCAACTTCAAATTTACAAGGCAGATGTACAATGGTTCATGGACCTCACATACCAAAAATTACACGTGGACCACGAGGTGGCGCTATAATGATGTCAAACGTGTTTCTGCCTATAACTCATTACACATCGCACATTAGAAAACCTTACATCCACGTGTTCCTTGAATCGAGATGAATCTGATGATATAGGCCACGCCCATTTCCGCTAAAAAGTTTTTTCACAATATGTGTGAAACCAACTTTTTCGAACTCTTCCTAGGCCATGCGACCGATCTGCACAAAACTTGGCAAACTGCATCTCCCGAGGGACCTGACCAAAAGTTATCAAAAGAATTTTGCTACGTTAAACTATGCGCAATTTACAACCAAACTAATTTTCGCAGCTAGCAACAAAACACAAACTTTATTAGGTATCAGCGCAACACTTGGTATTATTGTTCAACATCCCACTCCGATGTTCTCTACCAAATATGGTGAAGCTCGGCCATTAGGGGGCTCTATGATCGAGGTAGACACATTTTGGCAAATAACATAATGCATTTAAATGGGAAATTTGCAACTGCAATATCTCTGCCACAGTAAATGCTATCAAGACAAACCTTGGGATTATTGTTCGACATGCCACTCTGAGGCTCTAAGCCAGATGTGGTGATGATCGGCCTTTAGGGGGTGCTATAATTGAGGTAGAAGCATTTTTTACTAAATGAATGGGAAATTTGCTATTGCAATTCATTACAGACTTTGGAGCTCGCACTTAGTGAAATTTCCTGACATTTACCTCACGACCGTCGTGCTTTGGGTTACGCTTTCGCGTGCTCTGCTTTCGTGGGCTCCGCGGGTCATCAGGGGCGACTTGCGCCAGGGGGGACTTGCACTGGGGAGGCTTGGACCTCGTCATAACTATTTTTTTTTTGGAGTTCTCACTAAATCAGATAATCACACAGGGGGTAGTAGTGACTGACGTAGCCAAACCATTGACATTATTTTCATTTAAAATGGAAGCTGCAGTAGCTATTTCTTGCTACAGTAGCAGGTTTGCTTGTTTCTTCGCTCTGGCCCAGTAATATGAAGTCTCCATTCTCAGTCCTTTTTACAAAGCTCTGCTTGGCTCGATTGCTTTCACATATTCCACAAGGTAACTTGTCGGCCAAAAACTCAAACAGATCAGAGCAGTACATTTTGTGATGAGATTCACTTTGACTGTCTTTTATCAAAGAAAGTTACAAACACAAGCATCATCTGGGAGACGGCGTAAGTCAGAGGCCACTGGGACAGCACAGTCTGCTTCACTTAGCATCACTATCTCTGCAGCTACACACAGACACACAGCATATGGTAACTCCTCCTGTTGGTAGATGTGATGTAGATGCTTTGACACAGACACCAAAGCCACTGTTAAGCTTATTACAGTCTTTAGCTCCCTCTTTGCTCCACATCGCACACAACACACAAACATGCCGATACAGTAATGGCCACACACATATGCACACGCACATCACCACATTTTTAGGCTGTCAACCTAATAAGAACTACAACACAGGCAGAATGTAAAATTAAATAAAATCTCACAGAATTATGCATCAGGTTAGAGACACTTTGACTTAAAGATGAAATATCTTTCATCAGTCTGATTTAAGTGTCACTTGACAGCTTACTACAGTTGGACAGTATTTTCCCCCTGATATGACTTACATTCTGTGTGTAACTTAATGAATATTGCTAAATTTGCACAAAAATGGTGAAGTGTAATCCAAATATATCAACACTCCAAAACCATAACCCAAAACCCATAACCCAGAATAAATTGGTGGCATACTCTAAATGAATTACACAACATTAAGTAGCATTATCTCTATACTGTATTGATACAGTATGTTATGACATTAAGTAAGTAAGTAAAGTGTATTTATATAGCACCTTTCACAACCGTATACAAACTGGGAACTATATTCTCAGAAGGCGAAGCACTGATACTCTCTGCTCCTCACCACGGGGCTTGCTGCAAGCAAATCACTCCGCCCAAGTAGCAGAAGTAGCAGTGCTTTGCCTTTCTGAGAATATAGTTCCCAGTATGTATACGGTTAGAAGATGGCTGTGTCTCATGTGACCTTGTTATTTGTACACCCTGGGACTATACAAATCACAACATGGAAATAGGAACATGTTGGCGATATTTTGTCATTTATTGGGAGCAGTAGACTAATTGGAGCCGGTTACGTCCAGGATCTGTGCTAAGCTAGGCTAGCGGTGGGTGCTTCAGACAACATGCACGGAGATGAGAAGGGTATGTATGGACTTATCTATCTCTGGGTGAATAAGCTAAAGTCCCAATAAGTTGTCGTGTTCCTTTAACAATTACAAGGCTGAATGATAATATTGATTTGTTGCTCATTTCTAAATATCCATTTGTCCATCCATCCATTCAGCCAATCCTATTCATCCATCCACCTATGCACAAATCTGTGCATCCATCCATCCATCCAGCCATCCACCCTAACAATCTATCCAGTCCTCTTAATCCATCCATTTACCATATATTAATCATCCATCTATCCTTACATCATCCATCCATCCATCATGCATCCACCGTCTGTCTATCCATCTATCCATCCATCCATCCATCCTATAAGTACCCATAAATCACTCCCCTATCTGATGAGCTGTCAGAAGATGATCCTATCAACCCGCCTCCTGTATTTTCAGCTCAGTCACTTCACACCCCGGCCTGTCTGTAATCACAGTGCAGCCACTCTCCTGACATCATTTTTCTCTTTTTCTTCTCTCCCCAATCTCCACCTGTTCACCTTTTCACCTACTGATGACCAATGCCTGCTAATGCAGTGGGCTTATACTCTCCCTCTAATGTTTTATGACCTCAGATTATGACTGGCCCCTTAAAGAGAACCCCGGCCCCTGTTGCTAGGAGACAAGGGGCTCAGTGACGATGAGGAGGCTGAGGGAGATGCCCCAAAGCTACAGTGATGCTCGGCTCTCGTCCAATCATAGCAGCCCAAGCAGAGTAATCACACACCAACAGGTCAAATAAAACAACATAAGACTCAAAGGATGTGCAAAAAAGGGCTGAAAATGCTAAATTATCCAAAACCTGCTGGTGAGGTCTATCCAGTAGTAAAACAGCAAGAACCAATACAATCAATGCAGTTTACAAAAAATAAATAAACAGAAAAGTCCAAAAAGACCTTAAGATCTTAAGTAGATGCAAACGGGACATCAGATTCCTTTGACGTTTTGGTTTTACTTTGCTGTTAATGAAATACATGGACTCTTTTCTCCATAATTGTGCAATATTACTAACATCTAGAGATGCTTTTTAAATATGAAAAATCTGGGACTTTTTGTTACTTTGAATATGAAACAACATGGTGACCCACTGCATCCTGATTAACTCTTAAAGCTGCATTATTTTTATAACAGAGGATAAAATAACTACCATGAAATGGGCAACTTGAAGTGACAAACCCATATATTTTTCTCAGGAGTTGGTGGTGACCAAAGCAGAGCTAAAAGGAGAAAGAACACTGGTCTTAAATTCACCAAGTGGACAAAAATGAGTCCAAATGAATTCTAATGTTGCTATTTTTTTAAGTTGTTTGCTAACACATAACCATAACAATTCAAATGGTGATATGTCAAAGTGTTTTCAACTTGTTCCACTGCCTTTAAATGGGCCAAAAAATGTAAATAAATAAATAAATCATTACAGCTTTAAATGCACCATGCTAACCACGACAAAGACAAAAGTCCCTTCACTACAATGGCATTTAAATGGTAAATAAAAGTGTTTAATATGGCTGCTTATCAAACTGATCCGTCCCAGTAAACAGTGTGAATATGTAGCAAACAGCTGACTATCAGTAAATAGCAACGATATGATAGTGGATGATGCTCTAAACAGGACCAGAGACACAAAGGGCTTCTCTTGTTTCTGTTTGTGTTGATGAGGCAGCATCCTCTCTGCTGTTACCATGTGTGGATGATACAATGTGAGCAGTATCCATGGGGGCAGTGTGTGTGTGTGTGTGTGTGTGTGTGTGTGTGTGTGTGTGTGTGTGTGTGTGTGTGTGTGCCTACACTGTATTGCATGTCATTTCAGCTCTGACACATGGGGTAGGTGAGAGAAACACTGTTGCCATGGAAATAGGTCTTGTTCTACTCTTGTAAGTGTTTTGCTGGCCTCTCTCTTTCTCTCTGTCTCTCTCTGGGTGTAGATACAACATTGTGGTAATGTGTGTGTTTGTCATTTAATGTTACTGCCCATTCTATCTGACCCCATCCCCGACATATGACTTTTTCCAATCCCCCCTGCACACATGAATGGAAGCACTCTCTCCTCTCCTTTCTCACATGCGCGCACACACACACACACACACACACACACACACACACACACACACACACACACACAGAGTGGTTGTGATAATGCATGTTGTCATTTTATGTCTCTGAGGAACACCAAATCACTTTATGCTTCATTCTGAACTTGAGCTGCTCCACATAAGCCCTTCATAACTACGGCCATGTGCACACTAATTCAGATCCATTTGGAAATCTTTTTCTCTCTATTGTTTGGAGCTTTCGTCCACCACAAATCAGCCTTTCAACTAGGAATTAAACTCCAGAAATAAAAGTCCCTTTAGCACATTCATGTTTGTGTCTCCACCACAGGAGCTCCACCAGGAGCTGCAAAGATGATGTAAATGTAGACTGATCAGGAGCAACAGCTTTGTTTGAGAAGCTAATTTTCTCTTCCTCTTTTTTTTCTTCTTTGTAATTTATTGTTGTGATACTGTGATATTCTAATGGATGTTTGACATGCGGTTTAAAGACATGGAACTGTAAATGGAAAATGCTAGAAAGGCGAGACATCTGCCTGCCTCAGTGTTTTCAGGCAATTTCTCTCAGTCTGTAGAAGTAAGTTAACAATTAGCAAATAAAGCTATGTTGAATCTCAGACAATCTTTCTTGCTCTTTTGAATGCTAATTTTCCTTTATTCCAATATAATTCACATAATATTCCAAGTCCTAGTCCTCACATTGACACTACTAGAAACCATGCTGGCTTACTTTGTGAAAGAATCCTGTACACAAGCTGTTGCATCATTGAGGTATGTGTTTGACCAGCCAGTAAAGTTCAGCACAGCTAACTCTGACGTTTTGGGGATACAAAGAAATTGAGAAACTGCTTCTTACTTTCAAGATGCAGGTTAAGTTCCTTTTAGTCTCGCTTGCTAGACCTATCTCCACAGCGCTGCGGAAAAAAGGTACTGCATTTAAATTCCTGCAGTGAAAAAGGGGTATTAGTCAACAATGTTTAGTTCTGCAGACTCCCGACTTGACAGTTACTGGGAAGTACTTCCTTGGGTGCAGGGACTTTTTTTCTGGGGGGCAGGAGCTAAAAAAGATTTAGACAAGAAGCACTCTTGTGGAAACAGGTGTGTCAGAAGAGCTGCCTTTGGCAAAATACTATAGTGAAGAAAGCATCCTACTGAGGAAGATCCTTTTCGGATCTAAATGTTGTCCGTTTATAAATGTGTGTTGGTGTGTAATCCTTGGACATTCTGCAAGGATTTCTCTATATTATTTGAGGGCCAGGAACTGGAACATGGGTTTCCATGAAATGGGGGCCAACTTCTTGAGCTCCGAAACACACTTTCTTGTCAATATTTTCGCATCGAAAAAAGCCACAGGTTGGTCAAAGGTGGCAGAATGAAGGATGGCAGGGATGCACAGAAGAAGAAGATATTAGAAAATTGGAATCCAGTTTAACCTGTAACAACATTTATAAAATGTCTGCATCAGTTTGGACACACCGTCTGACCCTCCCTATAAACCCTGGACACACACACACACACACACACACACACACACACACCTCCCCACTGAGGCTGACACCACGCCTGTCTGGGAGGGGGGTGAAGCTCCTTCCATGTGACCGTTCATTATTAATGAGACAAGATGTATCCTGAAACTCCCCTGTGGTGATGAGCTCACTGATGAGGTCACCACTCTGTGTGTACATACAGTGACTGAGGGCTCTGCATCAAGTGCTAACAAACCCCCAACGTCCTGCAGCGCCTCCTCATACATTTATAAATGGGCCGCACCTCCATTAAACAGTGTGCACTTTTAAATGGAAAGCAAAGATAAAGCTGTCTCTAAGGTCTGTGATCACAGCTGCAATATGACAGAAGCTGAAAAATCGTCTGTTACCCAGCTGATTCATTAACTGGTCCTCAGCTCTATTTCCCATTTCCAAACAATGTGAGAGTAACTTCTGTAAGTTTTCATACAAACTTGAATTTGCATGACAATCTCAACTTTAAGAATAGAAAACACAGACCACCTGATGGTTGTGTGTTGTGTCCACCTGATGAATCCAACTCCAATATTCACTTTACTTGTAGCTTTGGTTTGGTAGCCAACTTTTGAGTGGGTTTATCAGAGCTTGTTTGCTAAAAAACAGCTCCCTTCAGTTTTATATATGTTGTTGCAACAGTTCAGGAGGAGCTCCCAACCTAGACAATACTAAAGAACCATCACCACTAAGCCAAGATCACACACATACACAAACATGATCAGTAGGGCATCACCCAAAAAAAAAACAAAAAAAAACACAAGTCCCCTTCTACAAACCTGCCTAAATAAAATTACAAAAGAAAGAACAAAAGTAAAATCTTTTGAAAACCCATCAGCGAGATTTCTGGGCCAAGTCCGACAACAGAGCTCTGTCCACAAACTCTTAATAAAACTTTAATGACAATTTAACAAGGACGATCTTTTCTCTCTCATTCTGCCTTCATTTTTCTACTGGTGAATTTGCACCATTTCTCTCTAATCTTCATCTCTGGCACTTCTGCTTTCCTAAACTGTCCGAATACACAAGCTCTTTGTCTGGCCAATCGTCTGTCTGCTGGCATTTTTTGAGCCAATGGGTGACAGGATGATGGTATTTAAAACTTCCTTGCGTCATTTTATCTTCCAGACTATTGTGTTACCCATCACCACTGTCATCATCACCATGACCTTAAGGATGCTGGATCAGGGGATTCTGTCTGACTGCTATACCTTTATCACATCTTTGTGGACCTACATGTAATAAAGATGCCTAATCATTTCTCTGGTCCTAACTCAACAAATATTATTACACATTTCCAAGAGGCATATTTATATGTTGAAAACTTTTCAATGTTATCTGTAATGATTCATCAAGAGTCCCAGTGTGACTATGAGCTTTCCGGTGTCAGTGTAGGCAGATTCCCCTGCTACAGAGGGAGTGAAAAAAAATCAATGAATCAACTAAAACCATGCTGTTTTCTTCCTGTAATAATCCTCATGCAGCCTACTTGAAAAATGTTTTCGTCTAGTACATTTTTTTGGTATGGTCATCCTCTTTTCATTTGTCACCACTCATTGGATTTGTTGTGTTATATTTAACACTGCTTTTTCACAATGGCCTCCAGAAAAACCAACAGCTACTGCTGTCTTCAACCTTGTCTGTGCAGCTTCAGGCATAGTGAGAGCATACGACTGTGTGTTTTGGACAACAAAACTAACATAGGGAGACAATCCACACTCAAACAGGCAAAATGACATGAGACTGACAGATGGGATGAGAGCAACCGAGCCTGCTCGTTCCCTACAAACCCCTTAGCTGAAATGTTCCCTATACACTCTCTACATACACAGAAGCCAAACAGTTTGTTTCATGTGCTGAGAGTGACAACAATGACGTGTCGTTTGTTGTTGTTGTTGTTGTTGTTGTTGTTGTTGCTGTCAGAACGCTCTAATGTTTGCCCGTCAAGGAGCCATTTTAGATTCTGATCTGTGTGAGGCCCCTGCAAGGGGATGAGTCATCAATCCAAACACACACACACACACACACACACACACACCTCCAGCAGAGATCTCTCACATTCAACTATCAGGGATATAATTAGCTCCCTGGATAGGAAGACATGAAAAAGCGTAGAGAGAGAGATAAATGGCTTTTCAACCTTAAAATATTCCCAGCAATCTGTTATATCGTTTCCCGCATCTGTCAGGTCACCGCCTCACTGAAACAGTCAAATAGGAGTCACAGAAGAAACTAGAATTACCGCCTTGCGATTGTATGCCTCCAGTCAGTCATGTCTGTCCAGACTCATATAATATAATATGTAGGGAATACTTTGAAGCAGTTTAATTAAAGGTATAAATAGGGGTGTAAATCACGCGTTATATCACGGTACGATATTTTATCGATTCTTAGGACAATGATGCAATATTTAATATCACAAGTCTGCCAAGATACGACTTTGATTTGATTCAATTCAGGGGCCTGTGACAAATATGAGACGATACATAAGTCCATTTAACACAATCAGTTGTATTTATATATATTTACAAAAAGCAACAAAAAATATTATTTGATAAATTACTGAGCTCTTCCAGACATTTAAATTAAAAACAAACTACTCTTTTTAATAAAAAGCATAAATATAAAGTGGGAATTTCAAAATAAAGGCGCATCTTAAAGATGACGACATGAATCAATATTTTAACTTTGCATCGATAATATTGGATTGTTGAGGATTGAATCAATATATCGATCCATATTGATGTATCTAGCATCTCTAGGTATTAAGTGCATTTTTTGGGCGAAACCTGGATGCTTCACACACATCTTCACATCAACTCGGCAGCACAGAAGAGCTATACAATCAACACAATTTTAAGATTAGTGTTACCAATTCAGTATCCGACCAAATGTCTCCCCTTTTGTTCCTGAGTATGGCGCTGAATAATGGGCAGAAAAGCGTTCTTGCAGAACATTATGATGTCACAGTTATACCCTTATATAAAATGTCATCACTTCATCGTTTTATCCTATACGACATCACAGGGACCTTAACCTTTGACCTCCAAACTCAAATCAGTTCATTCTTGAGTCCAAGTGGATGTTTGTGCAAAGATTTGAAGGGATTCCCCAAGGTGTTCCTGAGATATCGCATTCACAAGAATGGGATGCAAATACGTAAGCATAATGCCTCCAGCCACGGCTGTCGCCAGCACGGAATCATGCAATCTCTATCTGCTCCAATAAACGACACTGAAAAAAAGCCCCTCGACCCTCCTGTTGCCTTGGTTACAGTAGCAGAGCTGAAGTGAGGAGGAGGAGGTGATGAGGGTTTCACTGGGAACAGAGCCGGAGAGATCTGACAGAATAATACATTTACCTCTGCTTATTTTCTCTCTGTACCACCCCACATCTCCCTCTCTCACAGTAGCACTTCACACTCGCTCCAGTTTTCATTAAAGGGGTGATTGAGTGATTATATAGGGTATTTTACACTGTTCCTTAAGGTCTCCTAATAGGGTCTGTAACATTGGTTGGGCTGAAAATTGCCCGAGTGCTATTTTATTAGGCCCTTAACTACCCTGTGAATATGGCTCTATTTGGAACAAGAGCTTTTCTTCCAAATATGGTATGCTCATGAATATTTAGATGAGCTGCGCACTGATTGGTTTGAGCGAACCCCATAGAAACACATTGGAGATGAGACAGCAGGTCTCACATTTCAGACACTGCAAAGTTATACATTGTTTGTCGGGCTATTTCATTATTAAATTCACTTCTGAGACTTTTTAAGCGAGAAATCAACTATATAAAGCTCAAATATGGGCCGTTTTACGAAAATTGATGGCTAATTGCAAATTTGGTAAGACGTGTTGGACTTTAGCTAGGAGCTCCACACAGTCTGATGAGAAAGCGGCAACCTCCATAGCCAGTGAAAGTCACCGTTTCTCGGTTACTGGACTACCGGGGCTCGGGGCTCCGTGGAGCTGGCTGGCTGCCAGCTGCCGGCATAACTAGAGTACATTTACAGTTTGAATTTCGTCACGCCACTTATATAACATATACCCCAAGGTCTTATAAAGCTAACAATGGTGTCCGATTTCAATTTAATGCATTTTTGTGAACATTAGGGATTTCGTTAGCTGCTACTGTCCCTTTAATCCTTTGTGTACAGATCGCGGCTAGTTAGCTTCACTTTTGGCATAACTAGAGTATATTTACAGTTTGAATTTCGTCACGCAACTTATATAACATCTACCCCAAGGTCTTATAAAGCTAACAATGGTGTCCGATTTCAATTTAATGCATTTTTGTGAACATTAGCTAGGGATTTCATTAGCTGCTACTGTCCCTTCAATCCTATGTGTACAGATCACGGCTAGTTAGCTTCACTTTCGGCATAATTAGAGTATATTTACAGTTTGAATTTCGTCACGCAACTTATATAACATCTACCCCAAGGTCTTATAAAGCTAACAATGGTGTCCGATTTCAATTTAATGCATTTTTGTGAACATTAGGGATTTCGTTAGCTGCTACTGTCCCTTCAATCCTATGGGTAAAGATCGCAGCTAGCTGCAGGCCCTGGATCTCCATCAGGGCCTCGGCATTTTGTAGTCCAGTAACCCAGAAACGGTGACTTTGCGCGGGTATGGAGCGCCGCGGGCTTGGAGAGGGCGGTGAGGTTGTTGTGTTTTTAGCGATTCCTATCGTAATTCTAAGCTGAAAAAGTGTGCCTGTCAGTTGGGTACAGCCCTCCTTTTATGGCTGTTATGACTGTCAATATACATGGATTTCTCTGCAACGTCATCACTGCTTGCACACGCAACCGGGGGGCAGAAAGAAGACGTGTTTCGTGTAGCTAGTAGTAGTAGCAGCATAGCGTAAGTCAAAATGCCAAGGAGTTGTTGCGTGGTAAATTGTACAAACAGAGCCAGTGATGGGTGCCTGATGTTTAACATACCTAGGGGGAAGCATGCTTTTGGCAAAAACCGGCGGAGGTTATGGCTTCAAGCCATAAGAAGGGCAGATTGGGGTCATATGTAAGAGGCTCCCATTGTATCAATCCGAAAAGTTGCAGCTTGTTCAGTTGTTCAGCTCAGTGATATCTACCTGTCAGGGCTGTAGTACTCGAGTCCGGACCGTAGATAGTTAAAGGTCCATACTCGAGATAAGTTTAGACTGCTAGCTAAAGCTACGCCGATGTTTTGCTAACATTAGCGCAACAGCGTTAGCCTAGCCTGCTAGCTAGGTAAATATTACGACTGCCTTCGTAGTTTCTTATATCTGCGTCCACGTTGTCAACATAAGACCTGTAGCGTTAGTGCTCCTTTTGTACCATAATGTTATTGAATAAAATATTAAGCTTCGCTCCTACGAGATGGGTGGGTTTTTATTACGTTACACACAAAGCTAACTGGCTATAGTTAGCCTATATGCTAGCGGACATTAGCTAACGTTGCCGAGACAGCTGCAGTAGAGTTTCGGCGAGCTAACCATGACAGTGTTGTCGCCCTCTCGCCCACAATCAACCTCTGCTGCTAAAAACAGTCAACCTGCAGTGATGTTTGAAATGGAGACACACATATCGTACCTTTTCCCGGAAATCCTGGCCATTATTTTAACGCATAAACAAACCATAGGGGTACACTCAGGGGTAACCCTGCTGCTAACATTGGCTATTACATTAGCCTAAAATGATAATTATAGCCATACATATATATCACAGAAACACTGCAAAATTAAAGACAGACAAACAGATCCAACTAAAATCACGTTTTATTGAGTCAGCAGTTAGCTATATACAAACAATAAGGAAAGCTTAAGGTTGTTGCAGTAGTGGACCAGCTCACCAATCTGGCTTTCTGCCCCTGGTATGCGCACGCACCCTGTAATGTTTGGAAACAGGAAACCCGTCTATAGCCAGCATCTAACGTTAGCTACTCCGCTGTGCTGTAGAGTAATGTCTGGCTACGTGAGACAAGCGTCTAGCAACATTGTTGTGGATGCTCCTTCAGCGCTCTTTGGAGGAGGGTCTGGCAAAGCGAGACTATGGATGGGGAGGAGGGGGCGGGGGAGACGACTCTCTCCAGTATTTTGAATTTGTACTGCAGTAACTATTTTAAACACTAGCTGTCAGTATTACATATTGCACCTTTAAAAAAAGCAACAATCTTAAAATTGTAGCCTCTTTCAAAAATACCTTCTACAAAACGTTATAATCTGGTAATGGTAGAGGGATTTTGGCATATAATCAGCAGCTCCTCTTTGTTTTCTGAGGAAACTAGTAAAAACAGAATGATGGCTTTATGTGTTCTGGAAATGAATTACTTTGACTATGAGGAATTGCATTACATCATACATGTTATTATGCTAATTTTAACCATTTCTGTCCAATACATTCAAAAGTCCTTTGAGAGCTGTATTCAGATATAGTATTATATTTCCCTTTCATTCATGTGGACGAGCAATCAGCTTGGCGGAGCTATACACACTATGTCCCCATACACACGACATAAGTCAAGACCAGCAGCAGTATTGTTCTGCCGTGAAATATTGAGAAAAGACACTAAACCTTGCATCAGCACAACCTGACTGTTTGCACCTCAACATCAGTAGTAACTTTGACCTTGTTTGTAGGGTTGGGCATCGTTTGGATTTTAACAATTCTGATTCCAATTGTGATTCTTCCTTTCGATTCCGGTTCTTATCAATTCTTGATTCCAATTCTTTGAGGGGTGGAGTTGAAATGGGTCACATGCCTATTTTCACAAATAAGAGGAAAGTTTTATTTTGATTCAATGGTGGTTTGCAGTTTTACAGGGCTTTTTCAATGTAAAATAAAGCCATACTAGAGCGCTGCTTACTGTGCTCCAAGGCTGCAACACAACAAGCGCCTGGCCGCTTCAGAAACCAAAACTTGCGCATATGAAATTGGGACGCGATGATCGGATTTGAAACCAAATCCTCCAAACAATTCCAAACGATTCCAATAAAGAAACGATTCTACTGGAATCGTAATTTTTGAAACGATTCCAAGTAGGAATCGGTTCTCGATGCCCAATCCTACTTGTTTGTCAGCGATCTTTCCCAGTGCAACCAATGAGATGAGAGCTGACGTACCCTGAAAACAACACACAAGACTCAGAGTTCCCAAAACTATACAGTATCACCTCCAAATCATACCACAATCTTGGCAGGGAGAACGTTTGAATGTCAGCAGTATTGGGGCTACCAGATTTGTGAATAGGCAGATTGCAAACAATGGCACTTTCCCCCTACCTGGCGCACTTTGATGATGTAAACCTACGCTACACCTCTGTGTATGGACACCAAAAAAGGAAACTAAACTTAAAAAGAATGTGCCATGTTTGGATACCTCTAGATCTAAGGACACAATCCTTTCCTGATGAGGGAAACTATCTGCTCTCACCTGTCCAGAATGTGAGTCTGCACTGCACAGTGTCCAGTGTCTTAACATTATTGGTAATTTTACAACACTCAACCAAACAGCTCGAACTGAATCCTTCCCTTGCTCCCAATCAGAGCAGCAGATCTTTTTGAGAAGCTGCTGAGTTAAAACCATTTTTCCTTATGTGTAGCTGGGAAAGAAGAAGTAGGAGGTTTACTGTTGATTAAAATAACCTTCACAGACACACACCAGGTCATTAGTTACATAAAACCGCTCAAAAAAATCGAAGGCTTTTTTGTTAGAATATAGGGCTTATTTAATGAGATCAAGTATCTCTTTATGGAGGCCACTTACCTTTATATCTGGGCCATTGCAGTTGAGGCTCATCCCGCACTCATCTGTGATCTCTGTAATCTCTGACAGGTCGTCATCTTCAAACTCATCCAGGCTGATGTCATGGGTCAACCTGGTTGACGGGGAGGATTAGAGTGAGAAGGGGAGGAGATGAGAGAAGAAAAAAAAAAATCAATGTTAATCCTTTAGCGCTCATCCAAAGCCGCAGTATATCTCAAAATCTTTTGTTAACCAAATTATCTGTGTGACATTAATAAAATGTTTATATAGTATTAAAATTGTTAAAGCTTACTTTTTAAATAAATAACGTATGCTCTTATTCTAAAAATACAATCACCAAACTTCTGGTATTTATTTTGACCATTTCTGTGTATATTTCCATCTGCTATGTTTGTAAAAGCAAGTTGAGATTCTTCTCAAGTATAGGCAGGACGACAAAAAATAAAAGTCACTGGCTGGTTAAGCAGTAGCAGTCTGTATAAAGCTACAGTAAAAACCGACAGTGATGAGAAGACTAAATCATAGTGGTAGTTGGAAATATAACATCACAGATGGCAGCTCAACCTGAGAGAACAAAAATCACAACAGGCTTGTAAGAAGAAGAAGTGAGCTAACCCTAACTCAATGACAGAACAAAATGTTTCTGAGGTACTTTTCCAGAGTGCAGAGTCTGAAATTATGCAACATGCAAATGGTTATTTAATTGTGGGAAAGTTGACATGACAGTGGTGCTGGGTAATGGACCAGGGATACCAAAACAATTCATAATCTGGGGACCAGAAATATTGACAAATCAGGCCTGTTGATATATCTAACCAACAATACCAGAAAACGTTTAAGTCAACAAAACAGCTAATCATACAAGGTACTCATTCACGGCAAGCCTCTTCCAAAGCTGAACAACCTTCTCATTACAAAGCATCAGTATCTGCATCAGTTTTCTACCAGCATATCAACACATTGTGGCAGTTCTGGCTGTCGAGTGCACATGGAGGCACACAACTCCTTAATTTACTGGCTTTTCATCCAAGTGTCAATGGACATTAAAAACTATCAGGAGGAACATTTATATTTTGCAATGAAGAACATGATTTATTGCTCTTACAGCAACCCTGGCCATCATTTCAGTGGCAGGCATGGAAATGCTGTCCTGCTGTCTGTGGCAGGATTCAATTAGCTTCCAGTAAACAAAGCTTCACTTTTCCCCATCTGTAATTATGTCTGCCTTTTATCTCTTTACCCTGCAGCCTCCTGGGCATAACAGACAGAGTCAGAGAGCAGGAAAATGTTATTAGAGAGAGGAAAGAGAAGATGGCAGTGATCACAAGGAGCATAAAAGCAAGCTGCCAGAGAAACCTGGTGAACTTGGAGCGCTATGATCCCCCTGCTGTTGCATGATGCTAATGTCATTTCTGGCTACACCGACACTGCAGTGGTCTCCTCTTGCAAAATTATGCACAGCTGCGGCCATCTTTAGCCATCATGTGTTAGAATATGGGTATGGGAGTTAAATAGCCAGCGTAGAAGCATCTGTTTACCTCTATAATGACGCCCTGAAGGAAGCAGGAGACGGTTGAAGGATGGAAAGGTAGAAAGAGAAAGAAAGAGGCGCAATCTAGGGAATATTGGATCTGAAATGAGAATATACCTGATCTCTCTTTGGCATGCTTCTGTCATGAATGACAACGCGTGGCGCTTTTCACATATTAATTCTTGCTAGCTGAGCGAAGACGTCTCTCCCTCAGTTTCTGTAGTAGTAGTACTGACATTAAGAAATCACCTAGTGGAATCACAGACCTTTACTGAAAAAGAAAATAGTTAATGCCGCTGCAGCTTTGTCAGTTGGAGGATTGCTCCAACTGACAAAGCTGCAGCGGCATTAACTTTTTAGGTTGTTTGTAATTTGTCATCCACCTAAAATGCAATGTAATGTAGTAGCTAGTCTCGCATTGCCAGACCTATCTCCACCGTGCTGTGGAGTAAGGTCTGGCTACACCACACATACATTCTGGGATAGGAGAAAGCTGCATTTCTTTAAACCAATCACAATTGTCTTGGGCGGTGCTAAGCTCCAGACGCAGTGACGGTGGCTCTGCTAAATGGTCTCGGAAAGGAACTTGTTTCGGTGAAATATTTGCACCCTGCAAAAGTAACAAGACACAATACGTGAGCTATTTAAATTAGCTGATACATGGTTAAGCATAATTTGCTCTTACCAGTGTATCTCCGTGTGTACTTTGTTCACAGCAATCCCTGCAAATCGGACCCAAAACGTCCCAGAAAATGCTGTAAACATATTCTTTGTAAATCTTTACAATCATTCCCTGAAGGAGTCAAACAGTCCTGCCTTGTTATTTGTGTTTGGTCTGAAAAGTCTTTAAAGGGGTGATATAATGCAAAACCGAGTTTACCTTGTCATAGTTGAATAAAGGCAATTCGGTGGGTGGCTGTACCTTAATTGGCTCTGGTCTGTACCTTTGTTACGCCGCAAAATTTACATAGCTACAGACCACTGGTCTGAGACCAGCTGGTGTTCGGAACGTAGGTCATGTAGTAACATGAATGTGTGAGAGCTGTGTACTTTAGAAAGAAGAAAGTTTGGAAGTTTTTCAAGGATATTGAAAATGAACCAGAGAAAAGTGTTTAGAACGAGTAGATATCAGACAGTGGAGCGGGACTTGTGGATCTAACGCAGCGGCGCAGAGGACTTGCAATGGGCGGTGTGGCGCTGGAGCTGCTGCCGCTGAATACTGGCCCATGAACATGGAGACGCGGTGTGCACAGAGGGGAGGGGCTGTGTGTATGTGTGTGCTTCGCTCGTTGTAAACCAACCAATCAGCGCGCAGCTCATCTAAATATTCATGAGCATACCATATAAGGGAGAAAACCTCTTGTTTCGTTCTAGGGCTATTTCCCAGGGTTGCATTAGTGCACATAGAACAGCACCCAGGCCATTTTCAGCCCAACCAATGCTACATACCCTATTAGGAGACCTTAAGGAACAGTGTGAAATACCCTATATAATCATTCTATCACCCCTTTAATGCATTGTTGGTTTTGTTCCTTGTATGGGATTTATTGACAGTCAAAATAAAAAAAAAAATACTGAAGCATTCACAGTCATTGGGGTTCTTTATTCTTATTTCCAATCTTTTCTTTTAGACTATTAATATTTTACTAAATTTGCATAATTGTAAGGAGATGCACACAAATGCTTCACATTGAATGATAGCATGGTTATCATTCAAGCACATCAGTTCTGCTAATATGTCTCCAACTATTCTTGCATTTACCTACCAGGCATGGCCAGCACTAAGGAACATGTGGCTAAAGACACCATCTGAACTTTTGTTTCTGTCCCATCTGAATTACATTGCAGGCTTTAGTCTGGGGACACTGCTCTGCTTGTGAATAACAAAAACTGTAAGCTTATCAGTTCACTATAAATATAATTTATAACAACACAGACAGATGCTTGGGAGAGGAACAAAATCAATATGCTCCTGGGAGTCCCCATTATCAACATCACTTACAGGAAGGAGGAGAAAAGTGGAGTAGAAAAGAGGAGAGAAAAGACAGTAAAGGAAATAAAAGGATAGGAAAAGGAAAGACTGCATGCCATTTAGAGCCAGTCAGCCATAAGTATATCATTATTTTGACCCTGAATTGCATGTTTTTGATCTTTAATTGGTGCTTTACAAGGACGAAAGGGGGAGGGGAGTCGAAAAGAGTGATAAACAGGAGGTGAGAGGATGAGGTCACGACTATAGATTACACCCAGAGGAAAGTGCAAATAGAGGCAGAGGACAGTGAGAGAATGGAGAGAGTCATCGGGACTAAAATAAATGGAGGGAGGGAGGGAGGAGAAAATTAAGTGCCGGGAGATAAACCACCTGGACAGTACAGGGTGACCCCTTTGCTGCAGTGAATTGTGGGTAAAGAGGGATGCAGACACCATAGAAACCAACAGAGTGTATAATATAAAGCAAACTATGTTGTCACACATCAAGGCTCAGACATTATAGGGTAGGATACGCTCACATCATACAGGCTGTACAGTGACATCACAGTCATGGTGTGAAAACCTATCACAGATGCTGGTGATATTGTTTTCTCAATTTACATATATGATAACTGGGGGTTTGATCTCCAACGTCTGTAACAGCAAAAAGTGGCCCATTTTTTGTTTTGTTTCCACAGTAGTGGACACTTTTCATTCCTGACAGCAACATTAACGTCACGATATACTTAAGCAATACAAGTGAATGTGATGGAATTTAATTTGTTAGCCAATGTCCATATCATAGCAAACATCTGTTTAATACTAATTTATGTTTAAAATGCTTAATTTATATGTAATTTCAAAAGAAAGAAAGACACACATTCACAAAAGACGTAAGAATCTTTATCGAAATACGTAATTTTCAGAATCTGAAATAGTGCAAACTCAATATTGTAAACAAATCTTTTTTTTGTGCAGCCACATGATCCCTCACCTGCCTCCCACCCACAACAATGTCAATCAAGTTTAATCAAAGAGCATCAAGCCAAGCCGGCTTTTTGGGCAGTCCCATTTTTTGGGCAGTCCCATTCTACGTAGAATTCCACCAGTATAGCCTACATAAATTCTACTTTCATGAAGGTTATAATGTTTTGGTTGAAACTTTAGAGGGGTGTTTCTATTATTCAGCATATCCCCACTGATACAAATGGGGTGGACAAAATAATACACACAGAGATGCTTTTATGGACCACATCTGAGTTGACAGTAGCGTCCATACCATTTCACAAAAGTTGCAAACTCTCAAGAAACTCAGGTGTGGAATTGTGAGTAAGAAGATACCCTAAATGCCTGTTGAGACTTTACCGCAGCAACGGTGTCCTCCTAAAACTCTTCACGCTGACTTTTACAATTAGCATTTGGGCATTTTATCTTTATCGAGAAAGGAGAGAGGGGGGTCACATCTAACAAATTGCAGTCCATTGCAGTCACATGATACACTTGACCCCCTAGGCGACCGAGATGCTCTAATATGCTCTGTCTTATTATGAAAATAATCAGCACGCATACAAAAACACACACCTAATGATTTTAAGAAAAAAAAACATCCAATTGACTTAGAAAATCCAGAACCCTAAATATATCTGTTAGTCTCCTCTGGGATTGTATTCCTGTACGACTTACACCCATCATCTTACTCACAAACTCCCAGCACCCTCAGTGATCAATGCAGGCTGACTCAGCAGACTGGCTGGGCTGTCTAGGCCATGAGATCCCTGTGACACATCTATGTCATCATCACTGAAAGTGAGACGCAGCAAATCATTTGGACCGTAGAAACAACAGGCTGACACCGATATTATATCTGTGACAGTTACTCACAGGACCCTAAAGAGCATCCAGTCATCTCAGGGGAATTGCTAAAAAAAAGTTGTAGTATCAGCTATACAGTTTTTTTGTCAAATGATGTCAAGAATTGAGTGAAATATGTTGGACCAGCTCTGTCTCCTACAGAAAACATCTTTATACTGTTAATTTGCTCTGCCAACAAAGTTCTTGAGGAAATGTAGATGCTGCCTATATTATGTTCAATTGTTTTCCCAATTCATGAGGTGTTGTTTTTGTACAGAACAAAAGTAATTGGGTTAAGGTTGGGGTGGATGTTTAGGTACACAAAGCTCAGGACACCAGAGAGAGGTTTGCATCTTAGTGTCACATGTTAACTTGGTTTCTAGTTTTTTTTAAACTCAACGCTGACTTGATCTTAAGTGTTTGGTGTTGCCTAAGCATAACTATTAAAATGTTAATCATGTTTTATTGCCAAGAGTGAAGAACATCCATCAGGAC
This sequence comes from Sander lucioperca, assembly GCF_008315115.2. Lineage (NCBI taxonomy): Eukaryota > Metazoa > Chordata > Actinopteri > Perciformes > Percidae > Sander > Sander lucioperca. Next base: position 2,642,571 of record NC_050175.1, read on the forward strand.
AGAAGATGCTACTGTGCTCAGCTGTTTCTGTTTAGACTCAAAGTAGTCTATATAAACGACGTTTCATTAACGTGATTGTTCCGGTGCCGCCGGATGTCCATCCCCTTCCTCTGTCTTTGTGTTGGCGTTCTAACCTCTGGTGGATTTGTGAGGACTATGGTTAACTGCTCCTCAGATCTCTGCAGGGTAAATCCAGACAGCTAGCTAGACTATCTGTCCAATCTGAGTTTTCTGTTGCACGACTAAAACTAAACGTACGTACACATGTTCCACCAAAACAAGTTCCTTCCTGAGGCTATTTAGCAGAGGCGCCTTTGCTCCATCCGGTACTTAGCGCTGCCCAAGACGATTGTGATTGGTTTAAAGAAATGCCAATAAACCAGAGCATGCTTTTGTCCCATCCCAGAATGCTGTGTGGACTAGCCAGACCCTCCTCCGCAGCGCTGTGAAGGAAGGTCTGGCAATGCGAGACTACACTCAAAGTGACTTATAATACAGCATGCAAATGTGTAAGAGTCCTCATTAACATTTAAAAATCAAAGCACAATGCTGAGGCCACTGCAGACACAATTTAAGATGTAGAACATTTCTTTAAGTGTCTATATTCTTTTCCACTAGATGTCGGAGTCTCATTAACCAATGAACCAAATTAACCAAAATCAACCGATTTGTCTTATTGTCTTCAGACTTCAGAGTTCACCTCTCCAGGAAAGATATTACTATTTGATGTGCTATTCAATGATTTTGATCCCATTGTCAGCATGTACGATCTTTCGCCCACTACCCCAGTTTTACTTACAGTAAAAAGGATTTTCATTTGGGCTCTGTGAGTGCAGGTTTCAAAATGTCCCTTCAGAAATGTGACATCACAGACTAACATGATGTTAAATGACACCAGAGGGCAACAACACTGCAGGATAGATGATTCAGTTTGTTTCGCTCAGGATTTGGGAAAAACTCCTGGGGGGAGGGGGCTTGTTTGTGCCTCCTCGTCCTGCCTTTCTGCTTGTGTTAATGAAGGACAGCACGACGCTCAGGCCATGATGGGCCCGGGCAGCTCATTAGTCTTTACCTGAATCCAGCTATGACCCAACAGCACTGTATTTACCTACCGCTTGCTTGCAAATGTTGACTGCCGTTTTTGTTCACAAGTAGCACGCAAGGTCAACTATAGATAAGCGTCGTCGTTTTTTGTTTTAACAGATTTTCACAGAAAATTACTGAGATAAAAAAGGAGTAGATCAGTTAATTTCTGATTTTCACCAGAATTTTATGTCCCTACAAACCCACAGGTTGTTACAAAAAAGACCCTGTTTTGTAGTTTACAGTGGAAAAAGGTTATGCTGTGATGAAAACAGATGATAAAAATGCTTCCCACATTAGAAGGTGAAGAGAAAATGTGAATGGGCTGCTAAGTATAGACCTAATTCCCCCCAGGTAAAAAAAAAAAAAAAAATAATGTGAAAAACTGAATTAGATTTCCACCCGCATATTTGTATGTACATATGCAGCACCAGGACAAGGATCAGGACCGTCCCATACCCCAACCCCCCTACTTCATCATCTGCTGAATGAAAACAAACTCCGAAGAAACAAATCCATCCAAACAGCGCATCTCCTACATCGGCATTGCTGTCACAACACAAACACACACAGCCAAGCATAAAGTGTGAAGTGTGTTCTCCTCTCTGGCTTCTCTGGTCCTATTTCTGGTCAACATAAACAAGAAACCTCTGCTGCACACGCTCCCTCTCTTCTTTAGATACAATCATTCACACGGCCATATGCATCCGCTCTCCTTCAAGGGCATGTCTGTCCTGAGCTTTGAGATGCGAGGAGACAACATATATTGCAGGCATGTTAGCAGTTCCATGCTCGCAAGGTCACACAGCCATGTTGCTGCATGCTAGTAGAAATAAAACGCACAGGGAAGAATGAGAGAGATGCCCTACCATTTCTCCCACTGGTCCTCCATCCAACCCTCTTCTCCTTCCCCTCCCGAGTCCATAGTGTAAGTGAGGAGGGCATCTACAGCTGAGGGGAGAGGAGGAGGAGGAGAGGGAGCAAGGGGGTTAGAAAGTGAAGGAAGGAGGGAGGGCTCTGGAGAGGGAGGAGCGAGCAGGAAGATAGCCGGAGGAGAGGGAGGAGGGGTGCTGCTCCTCCAGGTCGATGGGAGAGGCATCCGACTTAGAGCCCTGCTGCTGCTGCTCATCCAGAGGACAGAGGGATAGAGGAATAGAGGGGGGAATTATTTAAAGCAGAGGAGCTGAATCTGCCACAGAGAAGTAGTGTTATATAATTCTCTCTCTCTCTGTTTTATTGGCACGACAAAAAAATGCCAAAGCATAAGAACAAACATACACTCTCTATATATATGTATCATAGTCTCGCTCTCTCGCTCTCGTTCTCTCTCGCTCTCTCTCTCTCTCTCGCTCTCTCTCTCTCACTCTCGTTCTCTCTCTCTCTCTCTCTCTCTCTCTCTCTCTCTCTCTGTGTAAAACACAGTTGTGCTCAACTATTCATGAGGCCCCATTGATCAAGACTTCTAATTTTCCCTTCTCTCTCTCTCTTTCTCTTCATTCATCCTCTTAAGGAATAATTTGGTTTACCACATCTTGGGTCTTTTGGTTTTATTTCTTATCTCTATCAGTTAAGATAATATAGCACTCTCCCAGAGTAATTGCTAAGGTCTGGCAACACGGCGCCATTGATAAAAAGATGCCAGACAAGGCATAAAACACAAGCAGTCAGAAGACCAGGTAAACAGTTTATCCACACAATCTAAACCACTTATTTTGAGGTAAAACTGAAAATTGCGTCAGATTTTTGCATTGCACATTTTGCAAGAAAATGTAATGCTCACAACTACGGTAATTGTGGTGGGTAAATCTGATCCAGGAAGTCGGTCTGTAAACTGTGATGGATGTTTACAGCATATACTTTGGGTTATAATGTTCCTGTTGAAAGTCCAACAGGGCACTGTTCCCAGATTTTAGCCATTAACTTGATGAGTACAATGTTATTACTGCTAACAGAAGTGATGGCTAAACCTACAAAAATAATGTCAAACTTGGATTAAACCGGAATAATCCTTTAACCTGTGTTAGTCTTTGCCTCTTTAGGCAGGTGGGTAAGCTTCCTTTCAAAATCAATATGTGTGGAATTGTGTGCAAATGCAGTGAACTGTACAGTCCATTAACCATGTCAACCCTGCTGACCTTAAAACCTCCTACCAGCATCTTAAAGGCCAAAGCATATGCACTGTATGTGGACAATAACACTGTATTTAGGTGCCACCAAAAGAGGTGTATCTCAGTTCACCTGTTTTTGTATGATATAATAAAATGATTACCTGTCCTGTTCCAAATGGAAAACAGACAAAGTTAGTGACTAACTAGTGAAGAGAGTGGCTAAATGGCAAGATATTTATGAGTTGGAGAAGACCACATCAGAGCTAAAAAGGGGAAGATATTGGACTTACATTTGCACAAAAAATGACTAGTGTGTTGATCATATTGCTTTTGTGTCAGCTGGACATGTAACAAGATAATTGTCTGTTACGATAAGCTATAGCGACGTTATGACATTTCAATGTACAGTATCTGTCTGTCAACTTGTTTTCATTTTTCTCTACCCCCTAGTGGCCACAAATGAATGAATGCAGCTCAAATAACAGCAAAAGGATTTCGTTCATTTGGCAGTTCAGTTGTGTTTTGGAAAACCAAAACCCAGGCTTCAACCATTCCTTCAGAAAGGTCAAGGTTTTTCTGCACTCTGAGCTGCCAATACACAGTCATATGTTCATACAGCATGACCTCGGCAACTGGCCAGAACCTATGGAACACACACACACACACACACACACACATACACACACACACACACACACACACACGCACACACGCACACACAGAGACACACACACACACACACACACACACACACACACAGACACACACACACACACACACACACACGCACACACACACACACACACACACACACACACACACACAAAGAGCTTCAACGCTTCCCCTTACACATGTGACATCACAGCGTATAGAGAAAAGATAAAAATGCTATAAAACACACAGAACACCCACATTGTGACACTCTGACATGATTCATTGAAAGGTAACCAAAAAATCAATAGCATTAATCGATAATGAAAATAATCATTGGTTGCATTACTTTATGTATCTCAACTAGGGAGAACCAGCCCTATATTTTGAAATGTATATTATAGATAGGCCTCTATTCCTAATGTCCCCTATTTTTCTTAAAAATCATATTATTTTATTATTAATATTTTTTGTACTATACAACGTCTCCTTTTCTCCTGATCTGTTCTGCTTTAGTTTTCTGTTGATGCAAACTCAATATTTCCTCCACCATAAATTCAGCATAATGTATATTTCCACAGCACTAATTAAATTTGCTGGTAAGCTACTCAGAATATTACTCAACACTTCCTGCACAGACGTTTCACATCAAAAGCCTTCCAGCAGCTGGTAGGACATCATTTCTCCTTTTCCTGGCAGGCATTTAATGTGAAACATCTGAAGGAAGGGTTGACTTTCACTAACTGCAGTTTAACACCAATTTCAAAAATGATCCACAGAAATGAGCAGTACTCTGCAGATACTAGCTGATCATAATACAGGGAAGTGTCTAAAAAAATAATAAATACTTGTGAGAAAAATAAGTGAGAGAGAGAGAGAGAGACAGCAAGAGAGAGAGAGAGAGAGAGAGAGAGACAGAGAGAGAGAGAGAGAGACAGAGAGAGAGAGAGAGACAGAGAGAAAGAGAGAGAGAGAGAGACAGAGAGAGAGAGAGAGAGAGACATGTACTGTATAAGCAGAGGGGAGGTGCCATTAGGTGGAACGTGCTGTGTCAGCAGAATTGAGCGACAGCAGTAAATAATGACCGTGGGGGAACTGCAACCAGAGCAATAACTGTCCCCCAGAAAACATCAAAGTCCACGAAAGACGGATGCAGTGAATCAGGGAAACTGACACTTCAAAATCTTCTTAACCCCCCCCGCCTTTTTCACTCACATCCTTTTCACATCCCACACCCTGTGAATCCATCTGCCTGAGCAGATCTTATCAGCAGAGTCACGTCAGTTTGGAAGCTTTAGCGAAAAGAGAAAAGAGAGAGAGACAGAGAGAGAGAGATACAGAGAGAGAGACAGAGACAGAGACAGCGAGAGAGAGACAGAGAGAGACAGAGAGAGAGAGAGACAGAGAGAGAGAGACAGAGAGAGACAGAGAGAGACAGAGAGAGAGACAGAGACAGAGAGAGACAGAGACAGAGAGAGAGACAGAGAGAGAGACAGAGACAGAGAGAGACAGAGACAGAGACAGAGACAGAGAGAGACAGAGACAGAGAGAGAGAGATATCTACAAATCTACATTAAAATCCCAATTAGAATCTGGCTCAAACTATTAGAATCTGTAACAGAACCAATCCTCCTCTACGGTAGTGAGGTGTGGGGTCCTATTTCCCATTTCCTACCAGAATCCGGCCCATTTGGACAAAAACCCAGTTGAAATCCTGCATCTAGAGTTCTGTAAAAGTATCCTACAGGTGCACAGAAAAACCACCAACAACGCCTGCAGAGCTGAATTAGGCCAATTCCCATTATTCATCAAAATTCAAAAACGTGCAATCAAATATTGGCTACATCTAAAAAACAGTGACCCCCACTCCTATCAGCAGAAAGCCCTGCAATACCAAGAGCTGAGCAAAGAGAAGAGTCCTCTTACTCAGCTGGTCCTGATGCTCAGTTCACTTCCTGACCCGGTTCTGCCTCAGGACCAGTCTGGGAACCAACCAATCAGAGTTAACCAAATTATAACACAACAGAAACTAAACTACATCACCAACTGGAACACACAAACAAAAGCACAAAGCAAAATGCAGAGCTATCTGTCCCTAAAGAGAGAGTACAGTGTGGCAGACCTGACCACAGTTACTGATATCAAACTAAGAACTACATTGACCAAGTACAGACTCAGTGAGCACGACCTGGCCATCGAGACAGGCCGCTACAAACAATCATGGCTCCCCAAAGAGGAGCGCTTCTGCCAGCTGTGTAAGAGAGACAAAGTCGAGACAGAGCTGCACTTCCTGACAGAATGCACAGAACTGCAGCCAGTAGTAGAAAGTAGTAGAAATATTTCCCCAAATTCAAACACAAACACCCAGCATTTGACCAAATAACCAACATCAATAAAATGCCGATCCTGCTGGGAGAACAGCCAGAGAGCTGCAGTCTAGCAGCAGAATGTCTTTACCTGCCACACTTTGAGGAACAGTGAGTGAACCCCCCCCCCCACACACACACACACACACACACACACACACACACACAACTATAATATTCTTGTTTTCATGTTGTTGCTGATACCCATCAGTTTTGTACATATTGTTACATTATGTTGAGATGATTGTTGCTTTAATATGAATGTTAACCTGATGCTCTATAGTCTCATCCTACTGGACTACTGGATGGAAATGTGTAACATGTTTCCCTGTTTATGTGCTTTAGCAATACTGTATGTCAATATGGTCATGCTAATAAAGCCTCTTTGAATTGAATTGAATTGAATTGAGAGAGAGAGACAGAGAGAGAGAGAAAGACAGACAGAGAGAGAGAGAGAGAGAGAGAGAGAGAGACAGAGAGAGAGAGAAAGACAGAGAGAGATAGAGAGAGAGAGAGAGAGAAAGACAGAGAGAGAGAGAGAGAGAGAGAAAGACAGAGAGAGAGAGAGAGAGAGAAAGACAGAGAGAGAGAAAGACAGAGAGAGAGAGAGAGAGAGAGAGAGAGAGAGACATTTACTGTGCTTTCACGGTGAAATGTTCAATTTACAATTTCAACTCCTGACACGAAGAACATAAAACGGAGAGGATATTTTTGAGACCAAGACCGATAAAGTCCGTTCATTATTTCCTCAAATATGAACACAAACAAGACAACTGACAGCAGCAACGGAACGCTAACGACAAAACTTAATCTCTACAGACTTACTAAATTCCCATGCACAAAAGATGGAGTAAATTTGGCTACACAGGATTTAAATAATATATTTGATGAATTAGCTACAAAATCAAATCTCAAAATAATTAACTATAGTAACAAAATAACAAAACACAAACCCTCAAGAGAAAAATGGTATGATAATGAATATGCATTTATGCTAGAAAACAACTAAGACTATTATCAAACCAAAAACACAGAGAACCCAATGAGAGTCAAATACGGGTCCAATACCATCAGGCACTAAAATACTACAAAATACTAATCAATAAGAAGAAAGAGCTTTACAGATCTGAAGAACTTAACAAAATAGAAGAAGCCATTGACCAAAACGTCTTCTGGAATATGTGGAATAAATTCAGTCCAAGACAAACTAAAGATAAATTAACAATACAAAATGGTTTGATCTGGAAAAATCACTTTGAATTTTTGTATAAGAATATTGATTATAGTGCAATCACCTCCCAACAACACTCAGTAGTTGAAAATCTTCACCAGTTAGAGGAAAAGGTGAAAGACTACCAAAACCCCCTAGACACAGAAATAACACTAATAGAAATACAGAGCCAACTGAAGGCTCTAAAGGCTGGAAAGACTAGTGGAGTGGACAGCATCTGCCCTGAGATGCTAAAGCATGTAGCCCTACACTGCAGGCAGCCCTCCACAAGCTGTAAACCTTGTTCTGGAGTCTGGTTACTTCCCCATGGACTCATCACCCCTATTTTCAAAAATGGCGACAGATTGGACCCTAACAACTACAGAGGCATTTGTGTGAACAGTAGTCTGGGAAAGGTTTTCTGTAGGGCTGCAACAACGAATCGATAAAATCGATAAAATTCAATTATTAAAAAAGTTGGCAACGAATTTCATTATCGATTCGTTGTGTCGCGCGACACGCCACTCAGTCGCGGAGATTGCAATTGAGTTGAGTGCCGTGCGGAGCGGCATGGAGCGAAAGAGAAGAAAAAAGAGCAGAGCGGGGGTAGAGGAAATACGGAGAGAGACCGGACCCTTAACGTTGTTCTGAAACACATGGCGGAGGCAGAGAAATCAGTATGACCTAAGTCATCCAAGGTGTGGGAGCATTTCACACTAAATAAATCGAAAACGTGTTAATTGCAAGATAAGCAAACGCGACATGGCATGGCACGGGCGCACCATGGTGATGATTCAGCACCTAAAACGTAAACATGTTGGAGTCCTTGATGAGGAGGAAGGGAGTTCAACAGCAGGGTAAAGTCACTACACAATCCTACTTTTGTTCCGTTTTGAAGTGAGGAACGTAACGTCCCTCTTCTGGTGCTGGTGTGGTGTTTACTCGTTATCCAGCTGACTAGCATGACAAGCTAGCGTTAGCTCGTTAATAACAGTAGTAAAGCAGGACTAAAGACACGTTTTTATTCACTCGCCTTTTTTGGCCCATTCATTTTTCAATCTATTGTCATGTATATATTCTGTGCTTTGTCCCATATCAGTTATTGTTGACATATATATTTGTGTGTGTTGTACTTTTTAATTTCATTTTAAAGTTCTTTTATAGCACTTGGTCATCTTAAGCTGTGTTTAAATGTGGTGAACAAATGAACTTAACTTGCACTTACTACAATGATGGTAATAATTTAATGAATAAGCTTCAAGTGAACGTGTGTGTGTGTGTGTGTGTGTGTGTGTGTGTGTGTGTGTGTGTGTGTGTGTTTTGTCTGTATCTGCTCTTTGAGTTACTTACCTTTACACAACTATTAACTAAAACAACAAGTATGTATGTATGTATTGAGTTGATGTAAATTAATGCTTTTTTTGTTTTTTTATCCGATTCATCGATTAATCGAAAAAATAATGGACAGATTAATCGATTATTAAAATAATCGTTAGTTGCAGCCCTAGTTTTCTGCAGTATTATTAACGCCAGAATACTGTCCTTCCTTACCAAGCACAATGTCTTTAGTAAAAATCAAATTGGCTTTTTACCAAAATATCGTACGTCAGACCACATTTATACTCTGCACACCCTTATTAAAAACTACACCAAAATTAAAAATGGGAAAATATTTGCATGTTTTATAGACTTTAAAAAAGGGCTTTTTTATAAACTTATTGAAAGCGGTATAGGGGGTAAAGTCTATGACACTATTAAATCACTCTACACAGAAAATAAATGTGCAGTAAAAACTGGCTCCAAAAGAAAAGAACAGAACAGAATTCTTCAAACAAGGGCGTGGAGTGAGACAGGGATGCAGTTTGAGTCCAACACTGTTTAACATTTACATCAATGAACTAGCAGCCATGTTGGAACAATCTGCAGCCCCAGGTCTCACACTTCATGATACCAACATCAAGTTCCTGCTCTATGCCGATGATCTGGTTCTGTTGTCCCCAACAGAAGAAGGTTTACAACAGGGCCTGTCTGTCCTAGAGCAGTACTGTCAGAAATGGGCACTGACAGTCAATCTGAAAAAGACCAGTGTTATGGTATTTCAGAGGAGAGCCAGATCTCGGGGAAATAAAAATAGACAGAGTTACAACTTCACTCTGGGCAACACCAGACTAGAACTAAAGGGTTCCTATAATTACTTAGGGGTTGGAATTAGAGCATCAGGGAGTTTCAACCTGGCCATAAACACACTATGTAATAAAGCTCGGAGAGCTTTGTATGCAATCAAATGCAAATTTGGAAAAACAAATATCCCCGCAAGAATTTGGCTAAAAATCTACAATTTTCTGATAACACCAATAATGCTTTACGGAAGCGAAGTTTGGGGCCCGATTTCAAAACCAGAATTTAAAAACTGGGATAAAACTTCCACTGAAAAACTGCAACTGGAATTCTGTAAAATTATTCTAAAAGTTCGGCCAAACACCCCAAACAATGCAGAGCAGAACTTGGTATATTCCCTCTGAAAATTCAAATCCAAAAAAGGTCAATTCAATTTTGACAACATTTAAATCAAGCTGATAAAAATTCCATTGCATACAAAGATCTCCTGAGTAACCAGCAGTGTTCAGATGTCCACCCCCTGGACCAGCTGGCTCAGAGGTACACAGACAGGTAGAGAGAGAGACAGGTACACAGAGCTAAACACAGTCAGTAGTAGACAGACAGGTAGAGAGAGAGACAGGTACATGGAGCTAAACACAGTCAGTAGTAGACAGACAGGTAGAGAGAGAGACAGGTACACAGAGCTAAACACAGTCAGTAGTAGACAGACATGTAGAGAGAGAGACAGGTACACGGAGCCTCAGAGCCGCCACAGACACAATCCTCAGTCTTCAATCAAAAGATTTGAAACTAAATTAAAAGACGAGTATAGAGAACAATCGGCAAAATGAAAATAAAATACAACCCTAACTCCTCTGTTATCAATCCCTGAAGATATCCAATTGGCCGAATATCTCAAAACAAAAAATCCAAAAGAAATATGAATTTTAACAAAATCCAGAGTCAGTGACCACGAGCTGGAAATTGAAAGAGGTCGACATTTAAAAGAGTGGAGACCAAGAGAGGAACGAGTCTGTACACACTGCCACCAGGATATCCAAACAGAATTACATTTCCTATGTACATGTCCCAAATATGAAGACTTAAGAACCAAATATTTCCAAAAATTTGAAAAACATATACCAGGCTTCACTACCTACACTGAGGACAAAAAGCTTCCTTTTTTATTAGGGGAAGATAAAAGCACGGCATGGCTAGCAGCTAAATATGTCTTCTCCTGCCACAATACAAGGCTAAAGAAATAGAAACTTGTATAAGAATTATTTATACAAGTTATATATTATATATATTTTTTTATTATTTTGTTTGTCTGTATTCTTTTTTTTATATATATTATTGTTTCAACGTACCCTTTGAGGGACATGCACAGAATGTGTTTATTATCTATATGATAATTATCCTGTTTACTTGTATTATTATATCAGATGTATTTACTCTTTGTCGTTGTTTATATATATATATATATATATATATATATATATATATATATATGTTTGTTCTTATGCTTTGGCAACACAGATGCATTTTTTTTGTCATGCCAATAAAGCAACATGAAATTGAAATTGAAAATTGAGAGAGAGAGAGAGAGAGAGAGAGAGAGAGAGAGAGAGAGAGAGACAGAGAAAGAGAGAGAGAGAGAGAGAGAGAGAGAGAGAGAGAGAGAGAGAGAGAGAGAGAGAGGGGAAGAGATCATGGACACTTATGCACTTTGTTGATTATTCAGTGATCTGTACATTTGCATACACATAAGCTTAATAAGTCTCATATTTTCAACATCCATTAATATAAGACAAAACTAAATGCAGCGTATGTTCAAAAATACATTCCTCTCCCACCTGAAAACTGCAGGAAAAAGGAATAATAAACCATAATTGACATTACACACACACACACACACACAGTGATAGAATCTCCTGCTACGCTCTGTTGTGCCACATATGATCAATGCAGTGTAAGATCATTTAAAGTTAGAGTTCACATAAATATAGGCCTATGCTATATAAGTCAGGCTTTAGCGGTCAAGCTTAGCTTCAATTAAATTAGCCACCAAAACACCACCAAAACACATACAACACAACACTTACACAGCAAAACAGACAGCAGGGATGTCCTGGATGAGTTTATCCCCCAAATCCAAATGCTTGGGCTAAAATTAAATATTATAGCATAGCTGCACAGTACACCCAGTTTAGAAAATAAATTGGTAAATTTGATCAGTTTAGATATTTTTTGAGAAAATAGTTTGCAACACAGCTTTCCTTTCATGATTTTGTATACTACATTGTGTGACATCCTCAGTGTTTTATTTCATATCTGTGAGGACATGTTAGTCAGTGTAATCTGCTGTTATCTGAAGGTTTGAACAGTCTCTGACACTGATGGTCAAATGCAGTTTTCAGCCATCAGCAGCACTTCACAGATGTGAACCTGAGAAATGTCACTAAAACACTATTTTTAACTTTGTCGTCATCGCTCACAGTCAGTGTGAATATATGAACTGCACGCCATCATGATATATATATATATATATATATATATATATATATATATATATATATATATATAGGAGTTCATATTAGGGCTGTCAATCGATTAAAAAAATTAATCTAATTAATTACAGACTCTGTGATTAATTAATCGAAATTAATCGCATACATAATTAACGGTGCCTGAACCGATACTTTTTAAGAAAGTAAAAAAAGAAAAGAAAACAAAGGGTACTAAACAACAGTTGGTGACATTAAAGAACGGCTTGTTTATTGCTAAGGCCATAGGGTCAAAATTAAATGATTTAATAATAATGTATAACAATAACAAGGACCAAGGACATTTACAATAACTTCAAATGAACCACGAAGCTGTAGTTTACCAGTTTCATTGAACGCACCGTCTGTGTTGTTTTTCCGACGGCAGCTCGGCAGCTGCAGATTGTTACATCCCGCTGTTGAGTCACAGTCTTCTACAGTAAAACACAGTCAAACTTCACACCGTTCAGCGTTAGCTGTCAGCATTGGAACCGTGTTTAATCCAAGGGGGTCAGCTTCTCCTCGGACCGCGAACCTCCTATGGCGTCATTTTAATGCTACAAAGCCATCCTCCCGTTAGCATCCCATTGACTGCCATTCATTTTTGACAAAGAATAACTTTACATCTGAAGAGTTTAAAGACTCTATTTGTCCATTGTTTATTTCTAAAGAAACACGACAATGTATAAAAGGCTCCATTACCTTGTACCTCACGTTATGGCTCCATAGCAGACGTTTTTATAAAAATAGGCTAACAATTGTGTCATAACCACGCGATTTACTGTCGCATAGTAGAGGAATTACCGTATAGTACAGGAGAAGCACGCAGGCAGTTTCGTCTCACATTAGCTGTTTAAGTGTAATTATCAATAATTAGCCTGTGTCTATGTTATCTCCTTACATATACCTACGCTCTCCGTCTCTGCTAGATTGGGAATGATTGAGATTTCTCTTGGCACAGCTACCAGAAGACTTCCAACTTTCAGACACGTTGCTCACGGCACATTTACGTCGTTTCTCTCAGTTGGAGGCTGCGCAGTAACGCTCGGCGCTCACCGGAAAAGTGCTTCTAACGGCCTTCACTGGTCTCCGTCCAGAGACACGGGATCTGTTGGTCCATTCTTATATACAGTCTATGGTTTAATCCAGCTACTAGCTAGCGGTAGGCTAACGTTAGCTGCTGTTGAGTATGTCACTGCCCGATGTGAGTCGAGTGCAGATGTGAGTCGCGCATGCTCAGATTTAAACTGTTTACGGCATAACGTGTCATACTGAAATTTGTGAAATCTATAAAATAATAAACATTTCTCTTTACATACAATAACAGAAGATGGTAATCATTTCAAAAACATTGTAGCTATCTATGACTGTTTGGTTGCTAACATTAGCTCAAAATGCCATTCAAGTGACAGCCTTTGTTGTGTTTGATTGCTAACTTTTAGCTAGCAGTCATTTCAAAAACGTTTTGGCTATCTATGACTGTTTGATTGCTAACGTTAGCTCAAAACGCCATTAAGTGGGAGCCTTTATTGTGTTTGATTGCTAACTTGTAGCCAGCAGCAGCAGTCATTTCAAAAACGTTTTAGCTATCTATGATTGTTTGATTGCTAACGTTAGCTCATAGACTGTGCGTTAGCTCAAAAAGCCGTTAGCATCTTGTAGGCTACTTGTCGCAAAGTGACGCATGCGCGACTCACATCTGCACTCGACTCACATCGGGCAGTGACAGAGTATACCGTGCGTTCATGGACATCGGAAAAACGTTTTTCCGAGTGAAAACGTCATCATTCACGTCCCTTCCTGTGGGAATCAGAGGTGGGAAACTCGGGCCAGATTTTGCTAACCGAGTTTCCCAGTTGGTGATGCGTTGTTGACAACTGACGTTTGATGTAGGCGACTTTGGTTCACTGAACATATTTCAATGACAATAAACTGTTTATTGTGGACAAATGCCTCTGCTGAGAAACATACACAGACATAACATGTTTCAAATTATTCATAAATAGGCCTATGTATAAAAAAACAACAACACATTATCTGTGTCCTTTCCCGTTCGTTGTCCTGCAGATAACTCAAACACTTGACGATGTGCTGTTTGTATGCTCGCATAAGAAAACAGCAGCAAATTATTGTGGCCTCCATGTTTTCACCAGGTTTTCACACACCTGATGCTCTAGGCTACGGCCAACATTTGATGGCAGTCATGCAACAAGTTGTTATGCCAAACGCCAATATAACAGAAGAAGAAGAACACGCATCCCGACCATCCTAACCATGCGAACACTGGTAGTCGGAAAAACAACGTAATCACGGGGGCGGTCCCTGTTATTCCGAGGTGGCATGAACGCGCCAATAGTGTTAACTAGCTAGCGGTAGGCTAACGTTAGCTGCTGTTGAGTATAGTGTTAACTAGCTAGCGGTAGGCTAACGTTAGCTGCTGTTGAGTATAGTGTTAATTAGTGTCCCGTGCAGCGGTGTTTGTGTTGCCTGTATCGTCTTCAGAGCACCAGAGAGAAGAGCAGACATATCAGTGGCACCAGATTTCGGTAGCCAGGGTTGGTAGGAAGAAGATTTTTACAAGTAAATGTTCCAGTTAATGATCCAGGCAGCACATTCTCGTCTCCCTCCTTCATTTTACAGTCCAATGGTGGCTAGAACGGCTCCGGGTCAAACCTCAATATGGAATGGATTAATTTGCGTTATTTTTTTTAACGCGTCATTTTTTCTCAGATTACTTAATCGAAATTAACGCGTTATTTTGACAGCCCTAATATATATATATTCTGTGTAACTTTGAGACAGACACTGAAAAGAAATCGTATTTACAGGTACATTTATTTTCTGTCAGACAAATCAAACTCTGCTAGAGCGACTCTGATGCCACTGTGATAAAAATGTGAAGAAAGATGGTTGTGGATCCGCCTGTTTGCAGCTGACCTAATGAGACAGGGACAGACTGAGCCTGGGGTGTTGCTGTCTCACTGGGGTACATTGATCACAGACCTCCATCCACCCAGTCATGCCACTGAAGAATCACAGCTTGTCCTCAGGCAACATTGTATGGAGTCTCTGGGGGTGGGTGTGTGTGTGTGTGTGTGTGTGTGTGTGTGTGTGTGTGTGTGTGTGTGTGTGTGTGTGTGTGTGTGTGTGTGTGTGTGTGTGTGTGTGTGTGTGTGCGCGCGCGTGTGTCTGCGTGTGTGCATGTGTGCATGCGTACGTGCGTGTGTGTGTGTGTGTGTGTGTGTGTGTGTGACACCTTGAGTGTAAAAGCATGTCAACAGCATGCAGCTAATCCCTCGCCCTGCTCAGCTCTCCAACATGTTGATTTGACCTGTTCTGCATGTTGAATTAGCTCTGACTGATCACCTACCTGAAGTCGGGGTTATCTACCTCCGCAACACTATTTTCATATCGACTTAACTATCATGTTGTATGCAACTCATTTCTAATAATTCGGATACAAAAAAAAAGCTCATCACAAGTTCCCAGAGCCCACATATTCAGGCTGCTTTTTCGGTCTGGGCAGAAAATACTATAACCAGACAATAATAAATATTTCACTGAATAAATAACTTCATAGTAACTAATTGGGAAAATTGCCGTAAGTTAATTATGTGGTAGGGACTGTGGCTATAATGGACAATATAGCCACTATTCATTTATTAGACAAATATGCAGTTTCTATATTACAAAAATCAAAGCTATATAATACAGCAGCCAACACATTCTTCTTTGTTTTTTTCCCAAGCCACCATGTTTAATTTGCCCTTTCAAAAAAGAACTATATTGATCAAAATGTAGGCCTATCATAAAATATTATTAAAAATGTTTCTGCTAAAAGTTTGCTGCAAATAGGCCAAATCCTAACATAACAGCCTGTATCAAAAATACTAAACAAAGGACTGATGATACAGCTCTGATAAGGTTGCTGTTAAACTCACCTATGAGTCCTGTACACACACGTTTCTCTAATAACCTGTTTAGTGATGATAGGAGATGCATATATACAATCATTAATGTGCACTATAAACACAGTTAGTCACTGCTTTGCAACGAGTACTACCTATATACATCGATAGGCTCCCTCTGGTTGGTTTGCAACATGTCCCTATAGTCACAGGTCATGTAGGCTAACTATAGAGATATCAAAACAAAACTCTAGCCTATATTTTTGTGACAAATCAAATACAGCTATTGTAGAGGAAAACTATCCTTCAGTAAAAGCATATTCATGTAAGGAAGAAATACCATAACCCCCCTAACCCTAAGACTGCAACTCGTAAAACCGCTATACAGTTGTTACAAGCATTTCTGTTTGGAGCAGATTACCAAAATGTATGCGACATATTTAAGAATATGGTTCTAGTAGATGCAGGGAGCAGACCGCTCGTCGCGGTTCTCCGGGAGCAGACACGCCCAAACCCAAAACATGCGACTCCACGACACATTGCGACTTCAATTCGCAAGACTGAGCGCTGCCAAACGCAGCTGCAGCGGCTCCGATCAGCCAGCATCAGCACCTTTGCTCTGCAGAACCTCGCTGGCTCATCCACAGACTCGGCCACACCGGGCAACTCGCCCCCCCTTTCCAGGCTCCCTTCGCCGGGGCGCTTACCTAAAGCTGGCCGAGGAGTTCACCTGGATGTTGCGGCCAGACGGCGGGCTGGCTTTCCTCTTCTCTCTGTCCGCCATGCCGTCCCGTTCTTATTCCTCATTGGCTCCGCTGTACGGACGCCCAGCAGAGACACCTGAAGTCCGCCGATGCTGCGATAGGGTGCTGCCTTCAAAGACTATGGGAAAAATAGCAACTCAGTTGAACTCAATAATGACTAAATAATATTGAAAGGCCTTACTTTGCAGGATTTGAAAAATGTGTTATGTAGGCCTATATTTGAACAACAATGGTTGTGTCATCTTTATAAATCTGGAAATCTCGATCAGAATTTAAAAATAAGTTAATGAACATGGTTCAACTGCACAGCATTAGCATATTGTAAACTGAGTGGTGTGCTAGCATGGTATGATGCTGTGTTTTTAAAGGCTGCATCAAACAGAAAAATTTGACATGCCTTTTGCATCATTTTTGTTTTAATCTCCATACAGCTTGACATACTTATCTTTCAATATTTGGGGGACTTTCATTAGTTTTGATTTTTTTTCATCAACATTCAAGTGCCAATGTTTTGGTGTTTTGAGATGTAGGGATGCAGAGACATCAAAACATAGACATTAGATTTCATCAGTCAAAAAACGTGAAATGTCCACTACATCTTTAAACAATAGCCATAGTGCAGTAGTTTAATCTGAACCAGGAAGTGTAGCTCTGCAAACTGGGATAGGTATTTACAACATGACAAGCAGTTAGGTATGAAATAAATGTCCAGTTGTGTTTTAAATAAAATGTAAAAGTTTAAAGACTCCTGTCGTTAAAATCACAGGAAGCTGCCAGGTGTGCAGAGGCTAGTCTTGACTTATTTCCCACCACAAAACAACAATTAGCCTATAAGTTGCAGGGATACATTCATAATTTTTTATATAGTTCTTATGGTTCCTACCCATAGACTGTATATATAATGGACCACCAGGTCCCGTGTCTCTGGACGGAGACCAGTGAAGTCTCTTTCCCGGTGATGGCTGAGCGTTACTGAGCAGCCTCCAACTGAGCTTGAAGACGTAGATGTGACGTGAGCAACCTGTCTGAAAGTTGGAAGTCTTCTGGTAGCTGTGCCAAGAGAAATCTCAATCATTCCCAATCTAGCAGAGACGGAGAGCGTAGGTATATGTAAGGAGATAACATAGACACAGGCTAATTATTGATCACTAAAATGATAGTTAACATTAGTAATTACACTTAAACAGCTAATGTGAGACGAAACTGCCTGCACGCTTCTCCTGTACTATATAGTAATTCCTCTACTATGCAACAGTAAATCGCGTGGTTATGACACAATTGTTAGCCTATTTTTATAAAAACGTCTGCTACGGAGCCATAACGTGAGGTACAAGGTAATGGAGCCTTTTATACATTGTCGTGTTTCTTTAGAAATAAACAATGGACAAATAGAGTTTAAACTCTTCAGATGTAAAGTTATTCTCTGTCAAAGTGACGTCAAAATGAATGGCAGTCAATGGGATGCTAACGGCGGGTGAGTGCTAGGTAGCATCAAAATGGCGCCATAGGAGCTACGCGTGTAATGGCAAAATTTTATTTAAGCATGATTCTTTATATTCTTGTCTTATTTATGTTTTACTTTGTCTCACAATGCTGAAAGTGAGTTTTTCTTATTCTCACATGTTGAAAGTAAGAGCCACCAAGTCTGGGAACGTAATGTCTGACTCTGAACAGATAGGGGCTACAAGGTCACCCTAAACTATCTGTTATTTCTCCCTGAATAGTTGAGACTTCTCACATAGTTGAGATAAACGGGATGTCTAAACTTTGGGGTAGAAAGTGGTACAGAGGGGAAGAAGAGAAGTGGCTCCTGAATATCTGACTGTGTTTGATTGTAAGAAATGTTGAGTCATGTTTAGAAAGGGGGGCATGTCTTTCTATCTCACTGGAGATGCATATATACTGGGTGCTTTTTGTTATTCGTTGAAGAGACCTTTCACACCAGAGCTGTGTGCCTGTTGTGAACCGTGTGCTTCCTGCATTTGCAAATGTAAATAAATACTCAAAGACCAAACTTTGGTATGATATAAAAGAAAATAATATAAGAGGGGGGGCTATCTCAAATTAAATTAAGAGTTTCAAATAAATAAATCAATTCAAGGGCTTTTTTATCTTTAACCCGTTTCAATGACTTGCACAAAAGATTGAGCTCATTCTTCCAATGGATCAGGGAGGGTTTGGTCTTAAAATATCTACATTTATGTATAAAATGTTTTCCTAGCAGCACCAAGTTGTTGAGAACAAAATCTACGACACAACCCCCTTGTTCATACCATTGTAACACTTCCTGGTCTGGAAAAAAGGACCCGAGCTCAGGACTAGGCTGTCTTTGTAAGTGCCTAAATGAGCCAGGTATAAGTAACCAAACCTGACCAGTTTTTCAGTCTAATTAGGAGTTTTTAGATATAGAACTTCATAAACTAATGAAACCCATCTTATCTCAAAAATGCATAATCACAAAAGTTAAAATTAGGCTGTTCTTCTTAGTTCATGATTTTGGAGAGAAATGGTTTTCGGGGGAAAACAATGATTTACAATATAAACCATCCTCCTCTATGGAAACTGTTCTGTTTCTCTGTGTGTAAACTGTGTTGGTGTAACTTAATAATTAGCATTTTTTTTCTGACTAAAAGCACTTGAAAATAGATCACATTCCCTCCATGACTATTACCTCAAATTATTTAGTTTGTGAGGAGACCGTGAAGGCAGCATGAGCTCCCACAGAGAGTAGGGGGCTGAGAAGTGGACAGAAAACAGAGACAAATACAGGTGCATGCCAGCTCGGTGGATAGCAAGCTGGGGAACAATAGTCTGTCGGGGGGTGGGGGAGAAGAGGAGGGGGAAAAAAAGAGAAAAAAAAGGACAAAATTGAAGGCATGAAGGTATTTTAGCCCCTTAAGAACACTTATAGAATTGTTTTGATGTTTTTAAATTGTTTGGGCAAGCCACGGGTGGGATTCGAACCGTCAAACTGTGGAACTTTAAGTCTGCTGCCAGTCTACATGTTTTACTGCCATCTACTGTTTGTTAAAAGTAAATTATTTACTGATACAATATAATCTAGTGATATTATTTGTCAGTGCATGTTTATATAATACAAATTGATGATTGCCAAATTCCCATTAATGTCAATGTAATGAAGAACCATACCTGTCAAATACCTTAAATAAACTATGCAGCTATTTAAAGCAAATAGTTTATTTTTTTATCCAAATAGGAGGTCACAATAAATATTGATTTGGCTTTACATCTAATAATTCACAAGTAAAATGCCACTTTTTTTTTTAAAGCATCCTTACAGCAGCTTTTTCACATTACACACACACACACACACACCTCTCAGGGGGACAGCTCAAGTAGTGCGAGGACACAAAGTTCAAACAAAACAAGGATTTTATTATAGTTCTTCGGACTACTGTGTAACTAAGGATCCGGTTGATCTTCAAGGGTCAAAACTTCAATAATGTCTCTTCTGGTTATTAAATCATAATCTTGATTCCCTCAGGTAAAATAAACAATCCTTTCAGCCTTACTTCAATCCAAGCTGCAGCCCGTGGCCAATCCAGCCTGTAAGTCCTTCAAACATCTGGTATTTCCAACCTTTCGTATTCCTCTTGGAAACTATATATATATATATATATATATATATATATAACTATATAACTATATATATATATAACTATATATAACTATATAACTATATATAACTATATATATATATATCTATATCTATATCTATAGATATAGATATATATATATATATATATATATATATAGATATATATATATATATATATATATAGATATATATATAGATAGATAGATAGATAGATAGATAGATAGATATATATATATATATATATACATACACACACACACAGTGAGGAAAATAAGTATTTGAACACCCTGCTATTTTGCACGTTCTCCCACTTAGAAATCATGGAGGGTCTGAAATTGTCATCGTAGGTGCATGTCCACTGTGAGAGACATAATCTAAAAAAAAAATCCAGAAATCACAATGTATGATTTTTTAACTATTTATTTGTATGATACAGCTGCAAATAAGTATTTGAACACCTGAGAAAAATCAATGTTAATATTTGTACAGTAGCCTTTGTTTGCAATTACAGAGGTCAAACGTTTCCTGTAGTTTTTCCACCAGGTTTGCACACACTGCAGGAGGGATTTTGGCCCACTCCTCCACACAGATCTTCTCTAGATCAGTCAGGTTTCTGGGCTGTCGCTGAGAAACACGGAGTTTGAGCTCCCTCCAAAGATTCTCTATTGGGTTTAGGTCTGGAGACTGGCTAGGCCACGCCAGAACCTTGATATGCTTCTTACAGAGCCACTCCTTGGTTATCCTGGCTGTGTGCTTCGGGTCATTGTCATGTTGGAAGACCCAGCCTCGACCCATCTTCAATGCTCTAACTGAGGGAAGGAGGTTGTTCCCCAAAATCTCGCAATACATGGCCCAGATATCAGATATTAGCATATAGAATAAAAAACGACAATGGTTCCACAATCTCGAAGTAAACCTGACCGCACTCATTGCAGGGTTCACTAGTGTTGCAATGATGCTATTCAATGACTCAGTTAGTCTACACATACATCTGTACATGAGATTCAGAGTACAGCAGGACGGGTGGATACCTCAACACTTAAACATTTGGCTTGCACTGCTCCATCGAGGCATTTTAAGCAGCAGCATCATGCCATCATTATATGCCACATTGAGTTTCTGCATACTGCTTTTTTTATAGCGACGCCACAAGTGGGCAGTATACATTGGGGTGCAAAAAGCTTTAAAAAGTGTGATCTTCACAGACAATGAACATGCTAAATTTTGCGATTCAGCATATTAGCTTCATACATAACAGTCATCATACAGTACTGTCTATGAATGTCCCTATCATCAGACAGGTCATCAGTTATGTAGTGCCCTAAGTATTTGACCTCATCACACACTTTAAGGACAGTACCAGACAGAGAAACCAGGAAATGACAGTTTGTCATCCCTGCTTCTAGCAATTACAATATTACTCTTCTTAGAATTGTACTTAATGTCAAAGTCTGAGCCATATTGGGAGCAGACTCTTATATATTATTATATTAGTAACTGTTGAAGGCCAGCACTATATGGACAAAGAATCACCAGATCATCTGCATACATCAGGTGGTTGATAATGGTGTTCCCAACCATACAGCCTGTTCCACAGTTATTTAGCAGCTTTGATAGATCATCCATATAAATATTAAAAAGAAAGGGAGATAAAATGCTTCCCTGCCTAACTCCATTGCTTACATTGAATGGGGCAGACGTCGAGTTACCCCATTTCACATACATTGACTGATGAGCATACCAAAAAGCCAAGATTCTCACTAGATATTTGGGAGCCACTCTGTTGTGCAATTTGTACAATAGCTTCTTATGATTTACACGATCAAAGGCTTTAGAGGCATCAATAAAACATAAAAATTGTGGAATTATACCTGTTATACAAATCTAGGACCTCCTTTAACGCAAAAATACACATATCTGTGCCATGTTTAGATTTAAAGCCAAACTGGTTGTCAGAGGTCAGGACAAACTGCTCCAGCCTGTTCAGTATAATCCTCTCCAAGACCTTGGATAAAATACTGGCAAGAGCTATAGGCCGGTAATTATCCAAGCTGTTAATTTTGCCAGCTTTATCTTTGATGATAGGTACTAATGTGACAGATAAAATAGAATCAGGTAAAATACCATGAGCTAACAACCCAGTAAAACAAATAGCAATTAGGGGAAAGAGTTTTCTACGCAAATTTTAAATGCTCCGCAGATATCTTATCCATACCACATGCCTTATTATCTTTTAGCATCATAATTGCATCATTTATTTCTTGAGGGAAAACAGTCACATCGTCATTATTATCAATGTTACCCACTATAAATGAGTTACTTTTAACACAATTAAACAGCTCATAATAATGTTTCTGCCACAACTGAGTAATTTTCTCTGAGCCGCTGACACCCTCAATGTTCGTTGGTAACGATGTTTTACAGTTATTCATTCTTTTGATTTCTTTCCAGAAATCAATAGGACTATTGTATTGCAGCTTCCTTGCAAGAGAGTCAGACCTCATTGTATTTTCATTCCTCTTAATGGAACGTAGAGCATATTTAAATTTAGCATTTGCATGTTTCTTATAATCAAATAATGGACCATGTTTATGCCTGCCTGACTCAACCCATGCTTTGAAGGCCCTTCTTGCCTCAGCATGCATCTCTTCCACATAATCATTCCAGCCTGGCTTGACTCTGTACAATCTGTGTGTCTTATACAGGGGCCTGCTTGAAACAAGGAGGGACTTCACAATATTCTCATACAGGGAGCACAACTCAATACCATGTTGAGGGTTATTACAATTGATATCACAGCATGCAGTGGAATCTTTTTGTAATTCAATGTTACTCAACAAGATGTCAGACTGAATATAGTATTCAGTAACATCCTCCTCAGCCAGGTTAGACCAATCTATTTTTCCCACACACGTTATCTACAGACAGAAGAGTAGGTATATTGCCTAGATTTACAGATAAAGAAAAAGGTACATGATCAGTAAATTAAAAGGCAAATTCATAATTCTCATGGCTTCTGAAGAATCATGAACATCAGCCGTGCAAATGCAGTGATCTAGCCATGAGGTTGTGTGCCATGCCTCACTGATGTAAGTGTAGCTACTATCAGGCAAGAGCACTTTGCTAGAGAGAATCAGACCATTATCAGAACAGAACTGCATTAAATGTTTGGCAAATAAAGAGCTGCCATCGGAAACATCTGCATTCATATCACCCACAATAAAGAAGCACGTGGAAGCATTATCTTGAATGAAAGACATAACACAAGCCAATCTATTAAGGTATTCATCTTCATTTTGAGAACACTCGTAGGGCGTATATATGTTTAAGATAATGAAGTTTTTATTACCACAATTAAACTCAATTCCTATGGCCCAATCAACATCCAGTCTAACCACATTAACCAGCTGATCATATTTTTTATGTCATAGCAGGGCAACACTGCCAGGTATTCTACCATGAACTATCCTGGTACTCAGGTCAGTAGTAGCTTCACCCGCCCCATAAAAGTCTTTATGCAGGGAATTTAGACCCTCTACAGTACATATAGTACATCACAGGCCTCCAAAAGTTTATCCACTACAAGTCTCTCTCTCTCACTCTCACTCTCGTTGTGTTCAAAATAATAGCAGTCCAACATCACTAAACTCATAAATCAAATTTTTGGTAGAAGTGATATTTCTACATGGCAAATAATTTACCGGTAAGTGTTGTAGAGTCATAGAAAACCAACAGACCAACAGTCATGACATGCATGCTGCTCATTCTGTGCCTTGAAATGGCATCCAAAGCCTGAACGACATGGGAAAAAACAGTCAACTACCATTGGAATGGATCAAAGAATAGTCAAAATGGCAAAGGCTCAACCAATGATCAGCTCCAGGAAAATCAAAGAAGACTTAAAGTTACCTGTGAGTACTGTTAGGATCAGAAGAAGGCTATGTGATGCTAAGCTAGCAGCTAGAAGCCCCCGCAAAGTCCCATTGCTGAAAAAAAGACATGTACTGAATAGGTTGAAATTTGCCAAAGGACACATTGACTGGCCAAAGGAGAAATGGGGCAACATTCAGTGGGCTGATGAGAGCAAAGTTGTTCGTTTTGGGTCTAGGGGCCGTAGACAGTTTGTCCGACGACCCCCATGCACTGAATTCAAGCCACAGTACACTGTGAAGACAGTAAAGCATGGTGGTGCTAACATCATGTTATGGGATGTTTCTCATACTGTGGTGTTGGGCCTATTTATCACATACCAGGGATCATGGATCAGTTTCAATACATCAAAATACTTGAAGAGGTCATGTTGCCTTATGCTGAAGAGGAAATGCCTTTGAAATGGGTCTTTCAACAAGACAATGACCCAAAACACACCAGTAAGAGAGCAAAGTCTTCGGTTCCAGATGAAAAGGATTGATGTTATGGAGTGGCCAGCCCAATCCCCAGACCTCAATCCCATAGAAAACTTGTGGGGTGACATCAAAAATGCTGTTTCTGAGGCCAAACCCAGTAATGCAGAGGAATTGTGGGTAATGTAGTTCAATGGTCCTGGGCTGGAATACCTGTTCACAGGTGCCAGAAGTTGGTCGACTCCATGCAACACAGATGTGAAGCAGTTCTCAGAAATAATGGTTAACTAAATATTAGTGCAGTGATTCAAAGTAAAGCTAACCCTTGAGACATTTTTCAGTTCATACAGTAAATGTTTGAGTTTGTAAAGAAAAATGCAAATGCTATTTTTTTCAACAGCCTAATATTCATTTTTCTTCACTTTCTGTAAAGGTAGAACACAAACTTGATCAATTTTGGTCATGTTTTGATTTGGAATTGAATGTGCAGTGTTCCCAATGCATTGATATTATGGAATTAAAAGCTATTCTAAGGATTTTGAGCATTATTCACTTTTTAAAATCACACTGCTATTATTTTGAACACAACTGTATATATATAGTGGAGGTGTGTTAATTGGGCTTGGTAGGTGGCGTATCGTCACACCCTTTTGACAATCAGCTGATTGATCAATAATTAATTAATATATTGATCAATAATCAATATATGGTTATTGGTTAATAGTTGGTATATAAGAGCTGAGTCATTCTGTTTTTGTTGTTTGGTTTGGAGTCCCTGAGTAATTGTGAATTTAAGTTGGATTCTGAGTCATATTTAGGCGTGTCGTCCAGGAAAGAGAGGGTGTAGAGAGTCTGCAGTGATCCTTTTGGCTTGTTTTCTAACAGCTTGGATGGGCTTGTTCCTCCTTATTATCCTCAGAGCTGTCTTGTGTGTGCTGACCAGCCTGCTATTTAGCTGCACTGTTAAAGGAGCGCTGTACAGTTTTGGCCATTTCTTCGCCGTTTTCTGGCTTTTTGCTCGCCGGTTTCTCTATAGAGCCCCCCCTACAGTTTCAGAATAGATATTTGGCCCATCCTATGTTCCCTCGTGTCTGACTCCTCTCTCGGTCAGTCTGCCGTTTCCTCTTCCTCTGTTCCTCTGACAATGCTTTCCTAGCTTTCTGCTTCTTTTTTGCCGGCTCAGCCATGACAATAGTGTGAAAAACTCCATCGCTACCTTGTTCTTATAGCTAGCCAGTTCCTGGATGTGTTCAGTGCCGTGAAGCAATTTGTTACATGGCGTAACCTGATATCACATCATACTTCCTGATGCTGAGGCCGGCGGCACGCCGGCCCAAAGTTGCAAGGGTGATTTTTCCGCTCACAGGCTCCAATGACTCCGAAGCTGTTCAGTTAAGGTAAATTAAGCTAAAAAAACTGCATAGTTCCTCTTTAAGTTGCCAAACCACGCTGTGATTCCATATCTGATGATGCTCGCCGGTAGAACATGAGCATGATCTGCATGATGGAGCATGATACTCCAAACAGTGTAGCATATGTCTAGGGCTTTTATTGTGAAAGGTAAGAATGGAAAGAAAGTCTCTGGTAAACGCTGCCTTTTTGATAGTTATAGTTGGAGTAGTAAAGTTTTCCTCTGTACAGTCTGTAGGTCAGACATCAGCCTCCGTGTTGTTGTACTATGATCATCAGGAAACACGTGATTGGTTGATGTCTTTATTCGCGTTGACAAAGCTCAGAGAAATCGATCTTTTCGTAAAGAATTACGTTGCTTTATCGCCGCGTAATATTTCCGTTCTCTGTGAAAGTATTTGTGATCAAAACAGTTCGAAAAAATATGTTGACGTGCAAATTAATCACACAAAAAAAAGCGCCCCCGGTTGTGCTTTCTTGTCCTCCAGTTGGAGACTAAATTTAATATTTTCATGTTAAGACATGGAACCCTTTCCTAGAACTTGTTGACTCCCTCAGCTTACTTCATGACTTGGAGGACTGAGCTCCTTCTGGACTGCTGCATTTTTTATACTCTTTATTAATCCCCAATGGGGAAATTACAATTTACACTGTTATTACACACAGGCCTGAAACACACACACACACACACAGGTCCTTTTACATGCACTAATGGAGCGATGTCAGAGTGAGTGGGCTGCAACTGCAGCTACTGCCACCCCCAAAATTTGACACCAGCTGCCTCCCCCACCCCCTTTTTATCATTTTCTCGGTTTGTCGGTGTGTATGGGTCTGTGTTGTCTGTTCCCGTTTTGGGCCTGTACTGGGTTGATTTGCAGGTTGGTAGGGGACTCGAGGGTAAGTGACATCAGTTCCACTATGCTGTGCTCACTTTGTTCACTGTGTTTAGACACTTGTTACATTTCATAAGTTAAAATAAAAAAAGTTGGGGGGGGGGGAAAAAAGCATCCCAAAAACTCTATATAAATCTATAAGAGAAAAAAAGATCTTCCATGTTTTCAATGTCTGAGTTACAGAAAGTACAAACAATCAAATCCAAGTTAAACCTTTGACGCAAGAAGTCATTACACGGTTAAATGTCGTTCATCATTTTAAAGTCAACTTCTTTAGCCTTAGGTAGATAGAGATACTTTATTTATCCCGAAGGAAATTAAGGAGCTGGACGGGGGAACTGGAAAAGAGAGGGAACTAGTTCTTATCTTAACCACAGAGGTATTAGTAAAGTCTTGAAAATGTGTTTTCTTTTCAGGGTTAATGGGAAACTAAATGAGGTCAGATTAGTCCTTAAAAATTGTTGCTTTTTTATCTAAAAAACTACATCCATCTATGACTAATGAAGGCATCTGTGGAATTACCACAGAATAAGTCATCATGCCTTGCATTAAAAGAATCATTACTTGCGGGTTATGTAAACAAGTTTGTATTTTGAAGTGAAAGCATTATATGTTAGAACATTACTAGAATTGTCTAATAAATGTATGATAGACCAGATACCTCTCTCCATCCATTCAAGTCAAGTGGGTTTTATTGTCATTTCAACCATATATACTGTATATAGTGAAACTAAACAAGGTTTCACTGTGGCTCAAGTGGTGTTAGATATTTAAAATATATCAAAACGACATTATATACAAGAGACATTCGAGATGGGCTACATTTACTGCACACACATATACTTTACATAAAGTGCAATTACTACTTAAAGTAGAGCATTTAAGACAGAGACCGACTTTGTAAAAGAAGGATTTTCTCTATTATTATGCTTCAAATATTGAGACCATGTGTGGGGTAAACTGATGCTTGTATATCCGTTTCCAATAATTGAGGATGTCCTGTTGATGAAAAGCAGATAACTTGACAGGTAGTTTAGAAATATCAAAGTAACATCTTAATAAAAAATCCTGACAATCTTGGATTGAAAATCAAACTAAAAATGTTCACCTTTCCTAAAGAAACTTTGTAACCATTATAATTTGATGATACCATTCATTGGATCAAACCCCCTTTCCTCATCATATTTCACAATATCATTTCTCCATGTTTATTTTTCCATACACAATTGAAATTGTCGTGATTGAGCAGAAATATCCAATGAATAAGCTGGATATACAAGTCTATATAAACTCTCCATCTTCGTAAAAAAGGGGAATCCAAAGATGGACAAGTTTCTCTGAAGCCAACTACTTAGGATAGTTTTACTATTCTGTACATTATTTTTATATTAGATGTTTCCCTAATATTCATATTCTTTGTAACTACCATCCCTAAATATTTAACTTCTTTTTCACCGTCACTTCTGCGTTTGTGGTCAGATGACGGGGGTCCTGAAGCATTTAAGGCACCACTGGACGCTGGGGCTGGGCGGTCGATCCATGACCGCAAAGACTTGAGCTTGACTTGTGCTCAGTTGGTCGTAAGCCAGCCGGTACTCCCTGTCAACGGCCTCTGCTGTGGAGGAAAAGGGGGGAGGGGGGGGGGGGGGGGATTCACAAAGTCAGAAAAGAGAGCATTAAATGTATCACTCTTTACCTTTTAACGACAGAAGGAAAAATTAAACCAGCTTCACATTTAATAACCCAAAAAATGTTTCGTAAATGAAAATGGTGGCGATTGATTTCACTCACCTACGTCGATGTTCTCCTTCCCTAAGGCCACCAGTGAGAGGAACAATATTTCTCCATAGATACTCTTGAGACAAATACAGGACACAGAAAGGAGAGATAAGGTGTTTATTTACATTACAAGAATAGAATTGTCCAAATGCTTTGAAGAAAAATCTTGAACCAATAAAAAGAAGGAAAAAGTGCTTCAAGAAGAGTTTAAATCGGACACCTCTCTGAGAGGGAGGACAAAAGTCTGACCTCTGCCGGTTGACATGGATCACGGATCAACAGGTCGATTGGCTCGTAGACGGCGTTGGTCTGGATGTTGAGGAGGGTGTGAATCTCCTGGTGGTCCATTGGAGCCAACGTCCCCTTCTTCTCCACTAGAAAACAACACGCGCACCATCAGAAAGACTGTTATTCTATCCTTTTCAGTAAGAAGCCTCACGTCTGGCCAACAGGGACATTGTATCCAAAGAGGTAGAATAACTAGTTTTATGTACTTTTCTTGACACAATTTCAGCTAATGTTAAATGCATCACAGCATGCCCTTCCTGAAACATTCATATTTAGCTCAATTTGCAGACTTCCTTTATGACATTGAAAATAGTTGTCTTTGTCTCCCCCTAGTGGTAGAGAGGGTTTCTACAAATAAAAATACATCAAGCCATCTGAAATTCACATTTCCAAATTCTTCACATAGTGGCAGTACAAGTGTATAACTTTTTTATGGTGGGACCACTACAATAATACAGGAGGGTGGACACTCACACAAGGTCAAGGGATGGATGTGTTAATAATCACCAATTGTAGTAAACATAAATACTGCGGTGACCCGACCCCGTGCGTAATGCTGCATGGAGGACTACGGCAATGGAAGAATCAGGAGAGAGAGAGACTTCAGGGACCATGATGATGACTGGCTCATATGCTGATTTAGATTCCCTAAAGCTGAGCTCTTGGATCTCTGTACTGAATTGGGTCCAGTAGAGAGGGCAACGCGCCGGAACCGTGCCATCCCGGTCCAAACACTGGTCCTTTCCAGAGGAAAATGTCAAACAGCTAAGTGTTTTATATAAATATTATATATAATCTTGAACTTTATCGCTTAGGCTTGTTTGGATATAATATATAGTTCTGTTAAATAGGTCTGGTATATCAAAGCTGTCCCCGAGTGTCGCAATGCCTGCCGTTTCACGTCTGAGAAGTTTTTTGCTTTTTCCCTGCCAGTCGTCATGATTCTGTGTAACGAAAGAACAACTGCCAGGGTCATTAACATACTGATCAGCATTCAGGAGGTGCTTTACATTGATTATTTATGGTTAAAAATGGGCGTGTACAGGGAGGGATAAGAGGCTGATCCACATACGCACTCTTGTGGGAAATCTGATTTATAACGGGAACATTGCTTACAGATGTGCGAAAACACGGTTTTATAAATCTGACTTTCTTTTGCCATTTTTGGCTTTTCGGCGTACGTATACTTTTAGTAAGGATCCTACGCACAGTTTTAT
Source organism: Sander lucioperca (assembly GCF_008315115.2). Classification (NCBI taxonomy): domain Eukaryota; kingdom Metazoa; phylum Chordata; class Actinopteri; order Perciformes; family Percidae; genus Sander; species Sander lucioperca. The sequence continues at coordinate 2,672,856 of NC_050175.1, forward strand.
AAATGAGACGCCAGGTGTCTGGGAGTAGTCCAGGCTCTGCAGCGGGCCACCAACACTGTGGCTGCACATCCCTGACGTCCCACTGCATCTCTGCTGCCTCATGCTCCAGGAGACCAAGGGGGTCCGACTGCACCGGCTCTGGAAACAGACTAGAAACACAACAGACAAAGAGGGCTCTGTTCAGCACCATGGACAGCCCCCCTCTACTTTGACTTTACTTTTTTCGACATACTACGCTATGACTTTTTTCGACATACTATACTATACTATAATAGGGGGCAGATTCCAACTGCAGACATCTTTATTAAAAATGAATCAATTGATATAGTTACTGAATTTAAATATCTTGGTATCACTTTAGATTCAAATCCTAACTTCAAGAAACACATCAAGAAAATGACAAAAACTATAACATATGACTTATTACAGATGACATTGTCCCTCCCTATGGATGTAGCCAAAATATTTATGCATGCTTTCATTTTTTCACATATCTCATACTGTATCACCTGTTGGGGACAGGCCAGTGAATCTGCCATTAGACCTCTAGAATCATTATATAAGCAAGTGTAGCCAGGCTTAATAATGAGAAACACTATTTAGCTGTCTAACCAAGTCACAAAAGGGTTCACTTTTAATTTCGTATCTTTGATGGACTTGAAAGTGAGCAAATGGGTGAACTCTATGAGGCAGTGAGCTGACCAATCAGCTGCCAGCTAGGCTCCGTTACAGTTACGCCTCTAGTTTCGCGTCTCTGCATGTTCTTTTGGCGCTTGCACTCGAGCATGGGAGGCTGCGTTATCCACTTGGTGAGAAAAAAAAAATCGACATGGAATGAGTTAAACAAGTTTTGTAATCAGTATTGCTTATACTGACTACACCTTGTTGTAATATAGAGTGTAAAAGGGAGCTGCGCCTGAATCCACTGTGGTCACAGAGCTAAAGGCAGTGAATTCCGCTAAAATGGTGAGTTGTTTATCTGGCGCTAGGCTTCTGAGTTCGCTAGCCTTCATGCTAACAGGCCAGGCTTTTGATGCCCATTTGTATTTAACCTAGTCTTCTGAGGTTACTATGAGTTCGCTAGCATTTATGTTAATCGACTCTAATGGGTAAATCAATGAAAAGATGCTGATTGTGTAAAGCTGAGGTGGAAAACCTGTGTTCATATGTTAATAGGGTAATTAGCCACAATATGCTAGCGGAATACTGGCTAATGCCTGTGAAACCAACAAATTATTTTGTTTGTGGGTTTAAAAAGAAAAGTTACCTTTTCATACTGTTGCTAAATAGTTTGTTAAACAATGTTAAAAATTGTGGATTTTAATTGTGGTTACTGGAGTTAAAGAGGTGAATTTTTAGTGCATTCTTCCCTCTGCTACCAGTGCAGAGGGGGATAAATAAGCACACTAACGCCTTAATGCCTCTAATTTAAAGTGATACAAGTTGATCAATGTTTATATGCAATTCATGCAGTTTTATTCTTCATACTGTTAATGTTACTAGGTTGCATAAAACTTGAATTAGGAAAATGTGTTTCTATGAAGGATGCAATTTGTGATGTAAATTTACCTTTGATACTAGAGGGAAATTCATAGTTTTGATACCTAAGAAGAAACATAAGAGCTGTTGTACAACGAGAGAGAGATTTTTATATTGCATTATAGGTGTACTGAAATATTATGTCATTTTATTTTGTAGTAGCCTGTAGCAGTCCATTTATTCACTGAATGGTAATTGAGAGAAATGATTTGGCCTTATTTATAGGTCAGGTTTTGGTAAAGAGTTGGGAACATCGTGCAGAGATCCTTTCCACAGAGTGATACAGATCCACACGTTCCAGACGTTCCCCCAGAGATTCATAGATTCCCAGTCCGGGTGGCTGGGTGGCGAGCCAACCGTGTTTGGGACTCTGACTTTAGACGACTTGCCAGGATCATCTTCATCTTCATTGTGGTAGGACTAACACTAACACAAACTGAAAAAAGGGCCCCAACGGTGAAAACTGAACTCTTGTCAACAAAGGCAAGTCAAACTGAGGACGACCTGAGCTCAAAGAAACCGGACAAAAAAGGGTTTTGTTACGTGCGCACTTTATTTTAGTTTGTTATTTTTCCATAAATTAGTTTTTTTTTGTACGTATGTTCCAGTCCTGTGTATTTAATACAGGTTATGTAAACGGTCATTCTGGTGTGGTATTCATTTTTATTGGCATTCAATTCTCAGGCTCTTAACAATTTAGTGTCTTCTGATTCTGGTCCAAATTCGTATTAATGATAACCTCTAAGACGACTTCCGACTACTAAACCTATGTATATTATTACTACTACCTCGTAATAAGGGTTACACAAGCTTTAAAAATCATTGATAAAAAGCCATTTCAGTACCACCATTGCAAGATCCTAGAGAAACAAAGCCCAAAATGGCGTACGCCAAAAAAAAGTCAGATTTATAAAACCGTGTGTACTCACTTCTGTAAGCAGTGTTCCCTTTATAAATCAGAGATTACCTACAAGTGTGCGTACATGGATCAGCCTCTTATCCCCCCCTGTACACACCCATTTTTAACCATAAATAGTCAATGCAAAGCACCTCGTGAATGCTGATCAGTATATGAATGACACTGGCAGTTGTTACACCGAATCATGACTGGCGGAGAAAAAGCAAAAGACTTCTCAGACGTTCAGGAATTGCTGCAAATTGAATTATAATTTCGGCCTGTTCTTGCCCAGTGTAGGCAAACCTGATCTATACACTACCTATATTAATAATACCTTCCAAAACGGCAGGCATTATGGCACTCAGGGAGTGATTTAACAGAACTATATATTATATCCAAACAAGCCTTAGTGATAAAGTTGAAGATTATATATAATATTTATTAAAAAATTAATAAAAAAAAAAAAAAAACACTTAGCTGTCTACCATTTCCCTCTGGAAACAGCTGTTTTCCCCCAGAGTGGCGAGGACCTGTATTTGGACTGGGATGGACCAGTTCCGGCGCATTGCCCTCTCTACTGGACCCAATTCAGTACATAGATCCAATAGCTCAGCTTTAGGGAATCTAAATCGTCATATTAGCCATTAGTCATCGTCATGGTCCCTGAAGTCTCTTTCTCTCCCGATTCTTCCATTAGCGTAGTCCTCCTGCAGGGCCAGCAGTGCCATCATGCGGCAACATTACGCACAGGTTCACCACAGTATTTGTTTACAACAATTAGTGATTAACACGTGAGAGCTTAACGGCTGTATTTCCAGACTTTGACATTTGATGATATATGCACAGTATTAAAGACATATTTAGTTATTTAGGCTACACTGTGTTCTTTAGTTATCTAATGCTAGGGTATTTGATGCTATCCTGTATTCCATGGGGTCGGGTCACCTCCTCCTCCTGTGCTCCGTAGCGGACTCTGTGACGGCGAGACAGCGCTGATTAAATATTAAGAACAAATTTTTAATGATTCAAGATTTGAGTTGGATTTTACAAGGTGTTTATGTAACAAGTATCACTCAGTACAAGAGCAAATAGCACTGCTGGATTTAATCTTCATGGTAACGTGGATGATAGTGAAAAAATGTGCATGAGGCATCAATACTTGAAAATATTACAAGTAATCGTTATTCCCATATTTACTTTCTGCAGTCTGACTTCAGTTCACCACCTCACCATCTGTGTCGCCAATTCCCATTGTCTCCAAAATGTGCGTACGCATGGCTCAGAGTTTGCGTGGAGGAACGCACATTCTCCTGTCATGTTTGGTTTTTATAAATCACATTTGCGTGGGAAGTGGCGTACGCACATTTTCAGCCCCGTTTTGTGCGTATGCCACGTTTATACATGAGACATGCTTATTGGTTTTTGTTCGCCCTGCTATTTCTCTAAGATCTACCAGACAACAACATACCTTTTTGCCGTACAACTTTTGGACAGTCTGCCTTTTTTTGTGGTCCATGTAGATGTCTCGGAGGTGGGTCTGCGGGCTGTCCGGTCCCAGGTTCATGCAGGTGAGTAACACCCAGTTTATTTGAGTCTGAAGTTGCTGTCAAGAGAGAAGATATATGCCACAGTTGAGAAAGAGTGTTTAGTGATAAAGTGGGCCCTTGACACACTCAGATACTACTTGTTGGGAAGAAGGTTTACTCTAGTCACACATCATTCACCGTTACAATGGATGGCTAAAAACAGAGACAAACAGTAGGGGGTAACCAGGTGGCTTTTAGGGCTCCAACCTTTTAACTTCTGTCGTTTACAGACCAGGACGACGCCATGGAAACGCAGATGCCCTATCCTGCCGTGATGCCTTCTGGTCCTCGTTCCCCCTGCCGAGGACATCAGGCCTAGGAGGAGGGATATGTGGCATCACAAGGGGACGTGTGGTAGAGGGACGCTATGTTCCTCTACAGGAGTGGCTACCCCATAACAAAATGGCTGCCACCTGAACTACAGGTCCCAAAATGCACCGCACAGGGAGGCGCAAATGCTTCGGTCCCTGGATTAAAGCAGGTGCTCAGGCACAGAGAGAGAACAAAGAGAGCAGAGGCAGAGAGCAAAAAAGCGTTTGTGGAGAGACCGACATCATAAAAAGAGGTTTCCAGGACTTTGTGAAGATATCTGGTTTGCTCCCAGTAAGCTTTGAGTTGGATTTTCTGCTTTGCATTGGACTATTTTCTGAAAAAGACTGCTCTAAAATAAAAACCTCTGTTCGCTTGCAACCACATTTTGGCTGTTCTCTGCCCTACACCCCAAAGAAAAGACCTCTCACGACATCACTGGAGATAAGAGCCCTCTTGAAAAGGAGCTCTCCGACTTGAAGGAAAAATACGAGGTCATGGAGTCTCTCTCCGAGAACGCCAAGAGACAGAGCTGCAAACTCTCAAGGTATACAGTCTGCTGCTGGAATAGCACTAATACGGGTTATTTTGGGTGTCAGAAGAAGCTGAAGAAGACATACCTTTATATAATCCCGCAATGGGAAATTCATTACATAAGAATGCCATTTGGCAGACCTGACCTGGCTAACTCTAATGAAACTAGTGCCATTCTCTACCTTTGAAATTATTCAAGACAATTATTTATTCTAGCAAACAACTGGGTATTTAACAACCCAGAAAGGACTGTTACTTTCCTAAAATCCAATCAAGCAGTTTAGATATTTTAAAAATAAAAAATATGATGGGCAGATTTTGGAACAGACCAGATTTAGCTGTATCTTTTCTTCTGTCTCTGTCCTGTCCAGATGACCCTCAGAGACAGAGAGTGAGATCTCCTGTCTAAAAGACACCATTCATGCTGAGGAGATGGAGCGCAGGCAACTCCACAATACTATCCAGGAGCTCAAGGCAAGTCACAAATGTTCTCCTGAAACCAAGTGATGATAAGTGAGTAAGTGTGACTCAGTGGGGTTGCCACTAGTCGCATGTGTCAATGTTGAAACTAAAGCTTTCACTTCATACAGATTGTTAAGGTATTATTTCATGTTTTGCAGATGAGAAAACAGTGTTGCTATTTTAAACACCGAAATTTGAAGGCTCAGAGGAACCCTAGTATCATCTGAGAGGCTGTGGGAGAGCCAAACACGCCACCTACAGACTGACCTTAACAAAGCCACTGCTCAAAAGGTAGTTCCACCCTCAGAAGGAAAATAAGCCATCAAAAGGAGTTGATCATTACACTTTTCCATTACTCTGATTACATATCAGGTTCTATGCAAATGGGTTCAATGTAATATGCTCCTCTTTGTTTTTCTCAGGAGTTAGTGACCTCTCCCCGTTGCTGGCAGGCCCTCGTCAGGCGCATTTCCTCCGTGGCGGTGCGCCGCAATCGGCTCTGGGTCGGCTTACCCTTTAATTTTTCTTTGTGATTTATTTTTGTACTTTGTTGTGTGGTTAGCACTAGACAGCCGACTCTTTCTGTGTCAAACAACCAAACAAATGTTACTCCTCTCACTGACTAATAACTTGTCCAACTGACTAATTTAACAGGAATTCTCTTTACATGCAGGGCAATATAAGGGTGTTTTGCAGAGTGCGTCCACTGGTGGAGGGAGGCCTCAGCAAACACATTCAGCTCCCGGTCAGTGACAAGACAATAACACTGGTCAAAAGAGAGAAGGTGAGAGTCCTGTCAGCATATCAGATCTATAAATAAAGACATGTTTATCAGATCTATGAATAAAGACATGTTTGCTTTCTCAAAGATTTCCTTTTTGTTCTCTTTGGCTGCACCTTTGGCTATAAGTAGTAACTGCAGTTGTCTTTTTGAATTGTAATTAGGGCCTGAGTGCCGACAGCAGCGAGGCCCTATTGAAACTGAAGGAATTCTTCCTCCGGCAAATGAATCGCCGTTTTGAGGGGCTTAACATATTCACAATGTTGTTTTTGGTCTCTACACCTCCTGAGTGAAATATCTGGCTCTTAAGCTGCTAAAAGTTCCACTATGTATGTTAACTAGCTAGTTGGTTACGGTGTCTGTCTGCTGTTTGGTGATGAAAAGGTAGTGTACGGCAGGGGCCCGTTTCAGGAAGGAGGTTTAACAACCTCTGAGTCTAACCCTGATCTCTGAGTTGATTTACCCTGAGATGGAAACTGAGTTTTCGGTTCCTGAACAGCTTATTTGAGTAGGTTCACTCAGAGTTAAGTGCGTGCCCCACCACAATAAAAAGGCAGCATGAATGGAGCCATGATACTACGATTCACCATGGTAACAACTGCAAACAAACTGGTCGGCGGAAATGCTCATGCTCACATACAGCGAGTTTGAACATATATTTAGTTTTAAAAAAGCAACACAGCGGCTGCTGCAAAAGAGAATTTTTCGTGGGACCTGCTTTTAAGAGGTGGAGAATTTCCCCCGCAGAATAGAGGCGCGCTCTCACTGGCAGTCTTCGTAAATACTGCGGAATATATAATTAATTTTACCGAAGTGCGCCCTGTTTGTAAATAGCCTGCATCGGTTAAGTCAGTCTTTGTGAACAATTAACGCCCAGAAACAGGAGCAAACGGCTTGATAAATCTATCCCTCAGTCACTAAACCTGCTTTCTGAAATGGACCCCTGTTCCTCATGTTTCTACTGCCGCTGTTGATCGACGAAAAGTTTTATTTACAAAATAAAAAAAAAATAAAAAATCAGCTGATACATCAGTATCCCTCTAAATTGTGGTAACGATGCAGTAACAATGTTGACATGAAAAGAACATTGTTGTCTCACTAGCATTATTTCTGACTTCCCGTCAGTTTGACTCCATGGATAGATACCATTGAAGGAAATAAAAGTCATAGTATACTGTATGTTGAAAACTCAACTTCCCTTTGAGCTGAATTGAGAGTCAGATCAGTGGACCTTTGAGTGATCTGTTTGAGAACTCGTGGCCTAAGGCGTTCCCGACATGTTTGAACAGTCCAGCAGCCAGCAGAAGCATGACTGCAGCCCCCTCCCTCTAACTGCCTCAACACCAACTAGCTAAACTCCCCCCTAGTCTTCATGTGGCTTGCGGTGGGTATTTACGCACTGAAACCCAGTGGACACAAACACCCGCTGACGTGCTCCCGAGACAGCTGCCCTGAAGCAGCTGACACTAACCACCACCACCCCCCGAACGGGCTCCAAAGGGAATCCGCTCTTCAGCCTGCAGGGACAGAGCAGCACCCGCAGTACCAAATTCTGTACTTTTGGGTGCCGACCGAATTACGTCGGTAGTCAGAGGACAGATTCACGTTAAATCAAACAGTCCCTAATTTCGGGACCTGAGAGCATGTGGTGTTTGAATAATCAGATAAATGAGTTTTGGACCATCTTTCAGTGGAAACCGCATCAACCTGTTGTTTGAAAGCTCTGAGCAATAAGATACAACACTTCTTCTCTGTAGTGTCAAGTTCTACATTACGACTTCCAGATCATTAACACAAAGTCCCACGAAAACGGAAAGAAAGAGTTTTTCTCCATAAACTGCTCGCGTGTGGCGGCTAGACAACAGTTACATTAAGGAAAAAGATGGGGGTGTGGATTAAAACCCTCCCGAGGAACAAATAGAATTAGATTACTATATTAGGTTTTGCTTAACTTCTGGCTGTAGCTGTATCCTTTCTAGCAACAACCCCCAAATAGGCATGGCGCCAGTGCTCATTATGCTTATTGGATAATCCGGCTACGATATAATGCTCACTCTGACCAATGAGCGAGCAGCTGTGTTGTATTTAAACCCATGTTTGGCCTCTTTTCTTCCAAAATGCCCGGAAAATAAAGATGCAGAGAATGCTGAAGAAGCAGCAGTTCAACCATTTTTTCCAAAATGCCTGGAAGAAGCAGAAACGGACACAGCTACAAAGGATAAAACAATAAGTGAAGCAGTTTGCATTCAAATTTCAACAACAAATGTAATAAGACGTCCAGCGGAGCATGGCCAGTTTGTGAAGCTGACATCGGAGAATGGAAAGAATAAAGATAGAAAACACCCAAACGCCAGGTAATGCAGGTTTTTTTTTTCCTCTTGTGGTGTCTGTGCTGCCATTAGATCAGATGGAAAGCATCATAATACAATAACTTAATAAGAAAAAACAAGATGGCAACGCCATACTTCAGGCTTCAATTTCTGTCTACGAACACCCTTTTTCAGTCTGTGGTCAGCAGTTTGTCAGATGAGGAGAAAATGTTTTCAGACTCACATGCTGAAGAGGATGTTGTGTTGAGGACAGACTGTCTGATGGCGCTCAGGTGTGTCCACATGTCTCTGCCCAGGATGTAGACGGTACCAGAGGTCGGAGGGAACAGACCATCAGGGTGGAGCAGCAGGGACCACATCATTTAGATCAGGGGGCAGCACACTTTACTATCAAGAGTCATTCAAAGGGGAAATCAGCCTGAAGCCACAAACAGAGCCTTATAACGAAGGAAACAGTCAATGAAGTCTCAATGAGCCTATCTACATAACTAATAGTTGTCTGTTAATATGGTAGAGTTGGCTGCCATTTCTATGGCCCTGTCTTTGACAGTCTAAAGAGCATACTAGACGTGTCTCTGGACCTGTCGCTGTGCTCCATCACTCACATGGTGCTGCTTTTCCCGCCTCCGTTGGGTCCCAGGAAGGACAGGATCTGTCCCTCGGTGAAGCGCCAGCTTCTTCCCGTGGCGGAAAACCTTCACCAGGTTCTCCATGTAGACACTAGGCTCCTCCTCGATACACACAGCTGGAAAAAACTTTAATCATCTGTCCAGAAAGTGACAACAGTTTTAGTGTATGTACAGGAGAATCAAATGGTGCTTTTCAATTACACGGTACTTGCTCGACTCGCCTCGACTTTTTTGGTTTTCCATTACGAAAAAAAGTACCTGGTACCTGCTAACAGGTACTTTTTTTAGTACCTCCTCAGTCGAGGTTCCAAGCGAGCTGAGGCGAGCCGAAAAGATGACATGAAAGCGACAGACGGGGGTGTCCTGAACAAACCCGCTATTTTTAAACAGTTTAGCCAGCTGTGTTTTTTGTTGCTGCCTCCAGCTTCTTCTACAAAATGTGTCTTCTGGCTGTGGCAACAACAACACACCTTCCACGTTCTGTGTTAGGTCATGGCAGTTTACTGCGGCGCCACTTGTTTCAGTTCTGCGGAGGCTCCAGGCAGAGCTTTCACTGTATCCTACATACACACACACATATGCTGGCTTGACGCACACACCAGCTGACAAATGTATACATCAGGCCACATATTACACAGGCTACGGCGAAAGCTCTGCATGGAGCCTCCACAGAACTGTAAAACAAGCTCAAGTGGCCTGATGTTACACTTGTGCGGTGGTGTGTGGGTCGAGCCGGCATACGACCAGCCACGCTGAGGCGGTACTAAAATCTGCAATGGAAAACGGACGCACAGTGTGCCGAGGCAAGGCGAGTAGAGTCGAGGCGAGTCGAGCAGGTACCATGTAATGGAAAAACGCCAAAATTGTTAGGTGCATTAAGAGGTTTCATGGTTACAGATGTTATGTGTTAGCTGTGCAGCTCTATCGTCACCGTGTGGTAACTGAGTTACAGCAGTCTCACCTTCTAGGTTTCCTTTCTGGCTCAGAGAACACTGCTGGACTTTCCCTCTCTACAGGACAGTAGGACTTGCTGAGGCTTGAGGGGTCCCGTACCGACCTGAGACACACAGCACACAAACCTTGGGAAAACTCAGACTAATCACCACAATATCTGGGTTAGGGCTGGGCGATAAATCCATTTATCTATTAACTCGACTTAATCGTGCGTGTATGAGTCAAAACAAAATAAAGTTAAAACTTCTGTTGAACATTATTTGAAAATGGTGAAAAATGTGGATCAGATTCCCAAAGTCCAAGATGACGTCCTCAAATGTCTTGTTTCTGTTGAACAATTTCTTTGTCATCTGCAGATCGATTTTCAGGGGGGGATCTATTTAAATCCTGAATCAGATTTGTTTTGCTTTCCCTGCAAAATGACGTAAGTGGGCCCCAGGGGATGAGGGCCAAACATTACTGGGCCTTGGCACAAAAACCTTTGCAAAAGGTTGATAACAGTAGTAGCATTTTGGATTCAGATGTTAAATGAAAGATAATCAAATACTGAGAAAAGTGCATGAATTAAACTGTTAACTGCTCAGACAAGTTGTAAATGTTGTTTATCTTAAAACTCATTTCAATCAGCCAGTTGTATAAATATGTAGAGGGATAATTAGATACCTTTTGTGTGATGTGATGCATTAGTCACTTGCAGTTTTCCATTGTTAACACCAGCCTCAATGGAGAACAGAGCTGCCCAACAGAACAGGATTCTGACTGTGAAATTATAACAAGTATCAGATGATTAGTGGTATCATTTTTCTAACTAGACAAAATGTTATGTTACAGTTCATCATATGCATGGTGATTAAATTCCAACAGCTCACTCCTAACCCTATCCCTAATTTAGTGTAGGTGTAGTGGATTTGAATCTGGACCTGGTCTTATGTGGTCTACATATAAACAAATTTATAAAACTGTGCGTAGGATCCTTACTATAAGTGTACATACGCCCAAAAGCCCAAAATGGCGTACGCCAAAAAAATAGTCATTTATAAAACCGTGTGTACTCACATCTGTAAGCAATGTTCCATTTAGAAATCAGAGATTACCTACAAGTGTGCGTACATGGATCAGCCTCTTATCCCCCCCTGTACACACCCATTTTTAACCATAAATAGTCAATGCAAAGCACCTCGTGAATGCTGATCAGTATATGAATGACACTGGCAGTTGTTACACCGAATCATGACTGGCGGAGAAAAAGCAAAAGACTTCTCAGACGTTCAGGAATTGCTGCAAATTGAATTATAATTTCGGCCTGTTCTTGCCCAGTGTAGGCAAACCTGATCTATACACTACCTATATTAATAATACCTTCCAAAACGGCAGGCATTACGGCACTCAGGGAGTGATTTAACAGAACTATATATTATATCCAAACAAGCCTTAGTGATAAAGTTGAAGATTATATATAATATTTATTAAAAAATTAATAATAAAAAAAAAAAAAAACACTTAGCTGTCTACCATTTCCCTCTGGAAACAGCTGTTTTCCCCCAGAGTGGCGAGGACCTGTATTTGGACTGGGATGGACCAGTTCCGGCGCATTGCCCTCTCTACTGGACCCAATTCAGTACATAGATCCAATAGCTCAGCTTTAGGGAATCTAAATCGTCATATTAGCCATTAGTCATCGTCATGGTCCCTGAAGTCTCTTTCTCTCCTGATTCTTCCATTAGCGTAGTCCTCCTGCAGGGCCAGCAGTGCCATCATGCAGCAACATTACGCACGGGGGTCACGCAGTATTTATATATTTACAAGAATTTGTGATTGTTAACACCTTGCCAATATCACAGCATCAACTAGTTGTACACCCCCCCCGAGAAACAATTTTAAGATGTAAGTCTAATAGGCAAACACACTTTTCTTCATGCAGGTTTTGTCACGAACAGTATTAAAGTTTGGACTGATAACGAGGACATTAAGGGTAACGAATGCGCGAGAGCTTAACGGCTGTATTTCCAGACTTTGACATTTGATGATATATGCACAGTATTAAAGACATATATTTAGTTATTTAGGCTACACTGTGTTCTTTAGTTATCTAATGCTAGGGTATTTGATGCTATCCTGTATTCCATGGGGTCGGGTCACCTCCTCCTCCTGCGCTCCGTAGCGGACTCTGTGACGGCGAGACAGCGCTGATTAAATATTAAGAACAAATTTTTATTAAAGATTTGAGTTGGAGTTGTTTATGGAGCACTTATCACTCATTACAAGCGCTAATAACACTGCTGGATTTAATCTTCATGGTAATGTGGATAATATGGAGTGAAGAAATGTGCGTGAGGCATCAATACTTGAAAATATTACGAGTAATCGTTATTCCCACATTTACTTTCTGCAGTCTGACTTCGCCAGTTTCCATTGTCTCCAAAATGTGCGTATGCATGGCTCAGAGTTTGCGTGGAGGACCGCACATTCTCCCGTCATGTTTGTTTTTTATAAATCACAACCTTTGCGTGGTAAGTGGCGTACGCACATTTTCAGCCCCGTTTTGTGCGTAGGCCACGTTTATAAATGAGACCCCTGGTCTAATGTGGTCTACATATGAAAAAAACTGAAATCTCCCTTTATTGGGTTCTCAAAGACAAAGCTTTCACAAATCTAAAAGGGTTATAGACATAATTAATAATTTACCTTAATGACTTACATGCTTCCAATACAGTCAGAGGTGAATTAAACGGAGGATCAGTCACTCAGCAGTGTAAGTCATGTTTCCTGCTGAATGGGAAGCTAACTGAGAGTTAAAGTTGTGTTCTTGTTAAACAGAGAACACTGTTGGGAGATTCAAAGAGACTGACCATAGTTTAGTTCAGCAGTGTGCTGTCCAACAGCTAACCTACAGGCTCAACAGCCACACAGCTGTTTCAGGTGATCTGGCTGATTGGGGGGCGGGGTTACACTGATTGATTGACATCTCCCTCCTGTTAGGGCGGGACTAATGACAGCTTCATCATTCTTATTGGAAGAAAAGATGAGTGTATATGTAATTCCCATTTAAGCTCCGCCCACCTTCAGCCTGAGCAGAGTTGAATCAGCCAGAAGAAGCGAAATCACCTGTGAGCTGTTCACTGCTCTCAGGGCTGGAGTGTAACTAAGTACATTTACTCCAGTACTGTCCTTCAGTCCAAATGTTGAACTACTTGTACTTTAGAACTTTATATATTTGAGAAATATTGTACTTTTTACTCCACTACATTCATCTGACAGCTTTAGTTACTAGTTACTTTACACATTAAGATTTATGGACACAGAACACATGTAGCCTAGTTTATAAAATCTGATGTTTGATTCTAAAGTAAACTAGCCAACAATATAACGTCATACAAGTCCAGCTGAGATGATCAGACCATTACACACACGTGTGTGTGTGTGTGTGTGTGTAGACCATTAAACACACAACTGTTTGGATCCTTTACACTTTCTACTATGTTTTAATACTTTAACTACATTCCCCTGATGATACTTACACACTTTTTACTTTCAATCCAGGACTTTAACTGTAACAGAGTATTTTTACAGTGTGGTATTAATACTTTTACTGCAGTAATCTAAATACTTCTTCCAGCACTGACTGCGCTTCATGGTTTCAAAGGCCAAAGAGCAGCTGAATGTGATTGGTCAAGGGTCACAAAGGTAGATCTTATATTGATTGAGCATTATGGATGTTTTTTCTCCTTTATTTTAAGAGCATTCAGCGACAGGCAGAGCACCAATCAGAACACAAAGAACAGAAACCACTTCGTCAACATATATAGGTTGATGCTTTTAATAGCTTTCTTATTTTTAGATTATTGAATTAATGAAATGTTTGAGTTAATTTTCAAAGATAAAAAGATGGTTTGTGGTTAGCAACGTTAGACTTCTAAATATGAAAGTTAGATAGTAACAGGATCAGATTAATGGTGAAGCATTGGACAAACAGAAAGCTTTGGTATGATGAGGAAAATTCAGATTCAATATGTTGGAAATAGAAAAACTACAGCACCAAAAGAAATGTTCAGGAGCCGGTTTCCAAAAGGAGCAGTCTACACTAACGTCCTGTCTGTATCTTTGCAGGGATAAAAGCCGTGAATCATTTTAATCTGATCTGGAATCAGATATTTTAAAGGTAAGCAGCAGATTTTCTTTCACTTCCAGTCTGAAGTGAAGCTAGTCCAGAAAGAGAACAGAGACATGACTTTCATTTTGAAATAAACCATGTGTATGGCAGTTATTATTGCTCTTTTTTTCTGAGGAGAAGCAGACTGATCAAGCTCAGAAACAAAGAGCATGTTCAGCAGTTAGTCTGAGCCCTTTCCTCAAAGGCTCAAACAGGGGTACATCCGAGTACTAGGGTACTTTGTAGTACTGCAGGGAGTTGTGACAAAGTGGGTGATGCATTCACCACTTGTCCTTGTATTTATTTTACAGATTGCTGTAGTTGGAGTTTTACAGCTATATATATTTCTACATGGTTTACTAAACCTCCCACTGTTGTCCAGTTATCATGTCTCTGTTTAACAACCTTTCTCTGACCTCCATCTTAGCTGCAGCCGGGGATCGAACCGTTGACCTTCTGCTGCTGTAACTAAGCTAACTCTGGACAACAGCGTCCTCATGTGGCCAAACGACACAGCTGCATTATTAACAAGAGCACATGGAGAAGGTCACCAGTTCAATGACAACATCAGGGCTTTCTACTGTAGGAAGGAAGCTGCAAACATTCAACTTTGAGATTCATCTCTCTTAGAATCATCTCAACTATTTAGATAATCCATTAATCAGTTTGAATAAAACAGGTCAACTTGTGTGATGTCAGCTTGTTAAATGTGAATATGTTCTAGTTTCTTCTCTCCTCTGGGACAGGAAACTGAATATCTTTGAGTTGTGGACAAAACAAGACATTTGAGGACGTCATCTTGGACTTTGGGAAACACTGATCAACACTTAAAAGACAGAATAACTCATCCATTCATCCAGACAATAATCTATGATGAAAACATTGTTAGCTGCAGCCCGAGTGAGTTTAAGTTTAGAGTAGCAAAACAGATTAAGAGCTATGTCCCAAATAATAGCCACACAAGCTGCCAGAAGTTCTTGGATCAGTAAAAGTGAAGGCCTCTCTGTGCAGGTTTCCTCCACCTTCAGTTAACTCTGATACAACCAAACAAGTTCAGAAACATGTTGGTCTCTTTACCTTCAGTTAACTCTGATACAACCAAACAAGTTCAGAAACATGTTGGTCTCTTTACCTTCAGTTAACTCTGATACAACCAAACAAGTTCAGAAACATGTTGGTCTCTTTACCTTCAGTTAACTCTGATACAACCAAACACAAGTTCAGAAACATGTTGGTCTCTTTACCTTCAGTTAACTCTGATACAACCAAACACAAGTTCAGAAACATGTTGACCTTTTTCAATCAGAAGACACAGCTCATGAGATTCACATTTTATTAAAAACTGAAATCTAAAAACAGAAATATTCTCTGCAGCAGCAGAGATTTGAAGAACTGGATGTGGTGCGTATGGTGTGACCCACCCCATGCAGCCTCATGTACAGGCTACAGGCAACACACAGGTTCTCCCTCAGCGTCTCGTCTCCATAGTGGGGGGGGGTACTGGTGGGGCAGTTAGTGTCTGGCTCGCCGAGATGTGGTCTGCTGCAGGTATAGAGGAGCACAAAATGACATTTGGCTGAAAACAAACAAACAGCAGTTTGACTTCTGTTGGCTGAAAGCAGCTCAACACTAACAGACATGAAATGTGTATCAGGGCTCAACGCTAACTTTTTAAAGTTGTTGCCGGCTTGGTAACCAGGCATCAGCTTTTGGTGGCCGAAATTGAGAATACGGTTGCCATGTTTTAAGCTGTCTATATTTGGAGCAATTAATTTCTTATGTAACTATACCAGACATTTTAATAAGGAAACTAGGGCTGGGACGATTCGTCGACGTAGTCGACGTCATCGATTACGTAAATGCGTCGACACAAATAATTTGCGTCGATGCGTCGCGTTTCTTTAACTGTCTACGAGCGTCACTCACGTGTAAATCTAAAGCAGGGTTTCCCGCAGCACTTTGCAGTTTAGGCGGCCGCCAGCCTGCCGCCTGAACTACGTCGGGTCAAAAAAAAATAAAAAAGCATCTGGGCGCATAAGCGCAAGCTTACCTGTGCTGTCTGCATATTGACAGACAGCGGAGCGACACAGACACACAGACACGTGCGCGCGCAGAGGTGCGGGAGAACTACGTAGGCTCTGCAGTTATGTTGAAGTCCCAGAGAGTCACTGGAATGCAGATTAAGTGGTTTCAAGTGTGGCTACAGTTTTCAAAACTTCTTGTTTGCTGTGATATGATATTAATGGCGAGCCGAAAGCGTTTGCGGTGACACTTCTTCCTGAGACATGCAGGCGCAACAGTGGTTTCTGGGTCCTGGTGACTGACTGACAGGCTGAGGTTGTAAGGCGAGCCAACTTTATTTCTACAGCACCTTTCAGCAACAAGGCAATTCAATTCCATTCCTTTGCACTTAAGTTAGTTCTCCATTAGTTCAATGTTGACAACAGGGCAGTCACCAAGTTTAATGTTAAAGGTTTGTGTCATTATGCAGTTTGCACTAAAACGTCTTTGTTGTTTACATTCCTTTGCATTTTAGTTAGTTCAATTATTACAGTTCGGATTGATACCAATCCTGAATATCTGACTGGCGTCCCCACCCCTATCCAAAAGCACAACCAGTTTTATTAATGTTACTCTGAGTGAGCAGTGTTAACAGAATTTTTTTTTTTGATAACTGTTTTGATTAACAACTAAGGTGGAAAATAAAAGTTTTGTGTTTAATGTAGTTTTGTTGATGTTGAAATGGATTTTAAGACAGCAAAGCAAATACAGGCTACTCTTTTTGCACTTGCTGTGTTTACTCTAAGTTTTTATTTTTGTATTCCTCCTGAAAGTGACTTTATTTTGGCTTCAGGTTGCACTACAAATTCATTTTACTTGAACAGTGCAGTGTTAAACTATTTTAATAAATAGAGATTTGAACCTTATTGAAATTTGTTTTGTGTAAATTGTTAATAATTGAGCAATGGGAAAATAATCACTAATTGAAAAATGAATCGATAGATTAGTCGACTAATCGAAAAAATAATCGCTAGATTAATCGTTTAAAAAATAATCGTTTGGGACAGCCCTAAAGGAAACTATGAGATAATGGCTTGGGGTGCAACGGATCACATAGCTCACAGATCAGATTTACATTTTTCTGATGGCTTGTGGCCCGGAACCCCAAGGTTGGCCGATCAATCCCAGGTCGTCCGGCCACATGTCAACGTGTCCCTGAGCAAGACCCTGAACCCCAAGTTGCTCCCCGGACACTGTATGTATAGCTGTCCACTGCTCCTAATACCTAGGATGGGTTAAATGCAGTAATAGACTTTCACTACATTGTGATGATTAAGAATAATTTAGCCTTGTGTCCTGCCACTGGAGCCCCGGGGCATCAGGGGCTGTACTGGGCTGCTTTGGGGGGGATTGTGGTCGGGGCTGTGCTGGGCTGCTTCGGGGCAGGGGAGTTGGTGCTCTGGGGTGCTGATGGTGCCTGGGCTGGAGGGGCCTGGGGTCCTCTTGCCTAGGGGGGCGTTCTTGCTCTCTGGTGGCGGGGGGGCTTCCCAGGGGGGCTCTCCCTTGGGGTGGGTCGGGGGAGCGTAGCTTCTCTGGTGGATAACGATAGTTCATGAACTCCATATTTTGGGTGGACGTGAACTGGACGTACTGTATAACTGGCTGATGAACGTTACTGTGAACTCCTTCATTCTGTGAACGCCACGGTCTCTCAGTTTAACTTTGTTCAACAGGGTGCCAGATTGCTATAGAGCCTTCCAGGCCAAAACCCAGCTAAAACACACTGTAAACAGGCCTTAATATCACAGAAATACCATAATATTCCGCCATCTCATGCAGAACTTTCTTTGTAGATTTATTAAACTTACCCAAAATGGGGTCCGACACAAACTTAATTCAAAAGCAGCCATACTCATAACAAGCACCATCATGCTGAACACGCTAAGTTTAATGTTTGATATTAATACGCCAAAACAATAAGCTTCCTTCCCTGCCTCACGGAAACAAAATCTTCCTCAGAACCTGCCTAACCAAAACTGATCCCTGTCTATCTTCTGGAGTCGTGCCGGGCTCGAGGCCACTTACAGGCAACCCTGTTGAGCCAGCACACAGGGCTATATCAAAATATCACACAGAAACACTTACCGCAACAGACAATGAGAAATTGAAAGTTTAATATAAAAGCTGAGATAGAAGAATATTTCCAGACAGAGGATGAAACATTATATTTGACCCCATATTTGAGGGGGATTAACACAGCCGGCGCAGGTTTGACTCCGACCTGCGGCCCTTTGCTGCATGTCATTACCCCCCCCCCCCTCTCCCCGTTCATATATTCAGCTGTCCTGTCAATAAAGGCCTAAAAAGTCCCCAAAAAATAATCTTAAGAAAAAAGGATGAATCATTGATGTGGTCTTCCATCTCCCCCAGTGACGGACGACACATGTTGACAGCAGAGAGGGAGACAAGCCACCATATATGCCAGGTCTCGAATTGATGACATAAAGTCCACTTTTGACCTGTCTTATTGGCCTTAAATTTCAAATGGAATAAACAAATGGTTAATGTGTTTTGGATGGAGTTGTTATTAAAGGTGTAATACAGAATTAGGTGAAGTATCCACTAACTATTCTTTAAATAACAGTAAAACCAGATGGAGGACAACAGGTGTGATTATGGGCTGCCATTAAAAAAATTCTAATGATTCAAAAACAGCATCCTCACTAAACTTTGACATATACCACTCTGTGATAAGTCAAATAGTCAAAATAATATTAAGTCAAAATAATTCATAGTTTCATTTTATTTTTACTCAAAAACAGGGTATACTTTTATGTAAACAACATTTTGGATGTATTCTATATCCAAAATGAGGGGAACATTTTGTAGTAATGGGTTGAACTGAAGACTAAAGGTGTAACAAAGAATTGATTGACAAGTTATACTGTATGCTTTAAATAATAGTCAAACCAGGCGGGCTCATTTTGACCCCACAGGACAAAAGATGTAAGGCATGCGGGAGGGTTAATAAATATTTGAATATTTATTAATATTTTGACCATTAAATGCCTTCAGTAAGACCTATCAAACTTAAGTTATATGTTGTATGTTGTGTCCACCAGAGGGCAGTGTATCAGTCAATGTCTATAGATTGAGCTTTTCTTTTGTACATGCTGTTTATAAGAGGATATATTTTTTCCCAATATATATTCTGAGTACTGGGGGGAAATGATTGGCTGAAGGAAAAGTGTCTGTTTCTCTCATTCTTTTTTTTGTACACAAGATTTAAGATGAATAAAAATGTCTGCAAACTGTTCCACTGCTTGTGTGTATTATTTGGGACAGACTACAAAATGTAGAATATGAAGACACTCAATGCACTGAAGGAAGTGATACTGACTATGTAGTACATGTTGTTTTTAAATAAGTTTAACAATTCCACTGATAGAAGCAATAATTACAATATTTTACAGGTGCAAAACCACTTCTATTCAAACAGAAACAACTCAAAAATCCTATTAAAGAAATGAACAGGGAATGAGAATGAATTGACAAAACTGGCTATGAATGGAATTCCTGATCCTGAATATCTGAAATACGTGGCGTGGAATCCTTGGCCTGTAATGCCCATTGTTTAATCCAACTGAATCTCTGACCAATGAGCGAGCAGCTGTATTGTATTTAAACCTAATTCAGGACAGTCTGCTTTCTTGCAAAATGGGCAGAACTAAAGAAAACCGCGCCAGATGAGAAGAGAGAGAGAGAGAGAGAGAGAGAGCCTGGTTCAGAGGGAGCCTGAGAGGAAGAGAGCTGCAGAGAGGGAGGGAGAAGGGAGCAGCTCTTCGTCCAGCAGCACCGTCACCCCCTCCTTCCCCCCGTAGGGAAGGAGAGGACAGCTCCACCAAAAACTGACGAGAAAGGCGAAGAGGAAGGAGCACCGGCAGGAAGTGGCTGACTATAAGACCGAGCGACGTCAGAGGATAGTGGAGCGACAATGGAGGAGATTCCAGCAGAGACAGCTATTCCCTCCTCCTCCTACTCGTCCAGGTAGGACCCGTGTAATGGATTCATGTCTACAGCGTTTGCCAGGTGAAAGAGACTGCGAGAAAGCAGGCAGAGAGAGCGATGGTGAGAGAGAGAGAGAGAGAGAGAGAGAGAGAGAGAGAGAACAGCTCCTCCACCACCTCCACCATACAGGCTCTGGAGGATGCTGTGGAGCAGGAGTGCGTGGCCAGAGTGGCACAGTTTTAATAACTTTTTTTATTAAATGATTTTTTTAAACGGCTTGATTTTAAATTTATTAAAGAAAATAAAATGTATTGAGACACTATCTCATTGCAATTGTTTGAAGTCTTGTAAGAAACTACTTTGGGAGAGGAAGGGGAGACTGCAGCACAACCTGGAGGAAGTCGTCAGGCAAAAAGAGGAGAGAACCTGGCAGTGGGGCCTCCGGATGAATGAATGAATGGAATTCCTGAAATCAGAAATACGTGGCATGGAATCCTTGGCCTGTAATGCCCATTGGTTAATCCAATTAAATCTCTGACCAATGAGCGAGCAGCTGTGTTGTATTTAAACCTAATTCAGGACAGTCTGCTTTCTTGCAAAATGGAAAGAGGAAGAACTAAGAGAAAGCGCGCCAGACGGGGAGAGAGAGAGAGAGAGAGAGAGAGAGAGAGAGAGAGAGAGAGACCAGCTCAGCCTGAGCCTGAGAGGGAGAGAGCTGCAGAGTGGGAGGGAGAAGGGAGCAGCTCTTCTTCCAGCAGCACCGTGACCCCCTCGTTCCCCCCGTAGGGAAGGAGAGGACAGCGCAGAGCGGAAGCGGAGACTGCTGCAGAACCTGGAGGAACAACAGTGGGACCAGGAGGCGAAAAGGAGGCAGTGGGCCCTCAAAAGACTATCTGTAGTTTCTAAAGGGCTAGACCAAGTCACCAAAAGGCTTTTTGTTGTAAACACCCTCAAGATGCAGACCAAGAGAGGAAAGGTGAGCTTTTTTCTGCCATTTATATCTTGTTTTGAATTGGTAGGAACTGTTGTACATAGATCCAGTTCCATCTCACATTGGATTTACATTGCCTTTGTTTCATTTAGTTTGGAGAGGCCTCCCGACCACACCAGAAGTCCCGTACTCCCAGCCCTACCCTGTCAGATGCCTCTGACAACCTTTACCCCGTACCCTGGGGCTTTGAATCGAACTTGTCAGAGGAGGAGGAGGAGATGGAAGAGAGGGAGGAGGAGGAGGAGAGGCAGGAGAGGGAGGAGAGGAGGAGAATCTTCATCCCCCTCTTTGATTATTCTGATTAAACTTTTTTTTAATTTGTTTGTTATGTTCAGTTGATTTTATTTAATTGTACAACTTATTTATATATAATTTTTAATTCAAACTGTTTATATATATATATACACCACTCTTTATCACTCTCTGGCTTCCTCTGAAGCTACACCTCACTCTGGCTTAGCACAGCCATTTAACACCTTACTGATGAGCTGGTCAGCTGATCAGCGTCAGGAGTGACATCACCAGCACACACCTGAAGAGGATCACACACACAGGCAGACAACACAGCAACACTAAACTAAACATGGTAGTAACAACAGTGATACGTGGTGTCTGAATTTCAACAAAGTTGTGAAAAGTCGTATAAAGTCATATTATAGTTAAAGTCATAAAAAACAATAGTAGGCTATAGTATGTCGATAAAAGTCATAAAAAGCCCTTGACTATGGCTTTATTCAAGACATATTTTTCTGACATACTATGACTTTTTTTCTCCAAACAGTGTGCATATGTGTCTTTGGACCGTACCACCTGCACAGGTGATTATAGGCTGAGTTAACCTGAGCAAGCAACATCAACACTTAGTTTTCTGACATTGTTATTTATACATATATATATATACACACACACACACACACAACAATAGGCACCCCAAATATTATAAAAATGTCATTTACTGCACAACTACCTACCTATTGCTCTACACTTTAGGATTGGCCAGCCCCTCCCTACAGAAAGGCCCTAATCAGGCAAACCTGCATGCACTCTGCCTGATTAAGCTGGTGAGCAGCTGAGCTACCCCCCCACATCACAGGCACAACCATAGCAAACACTATGAACCCATGAAACCTGCTGAACAGGCCTATGTCAAATAAGAAAGTAACAAATACACTAAACCAATAAGCTCAAAGTAACATTACACTGCAGACACCAAACAGTATTCATTTTGGGAATAGGGAGGAAGGAAGCATAACTTCTTCTTCTTCTTCTTTGGGATTTTACAACAGCCGACATCCAAAAAGTTGCACTGCTGCCATCTATGGAACTAGCACCGTAGTGCATTATATCCTGTTATACAGCCCAGTGACTATTAAAAATTTGAACAAACAACGTTTTCCCCTCCCACTTGACCCTACTTCTAAAATACTTTTCAGAGATACTTCTTCCAAACCAATTTCTCGCAATTCTCTGAGTAGAGCTTGTCTTTGTCGGTCATAATTTCTACAAGAAATCAAAACATGATGCACTAAGGAAGCCTCACATGGCTTACTGGGACACTTGACTCAGTTAAGGTTATCAATTTCAGGTGGGCTTCCCCCCCAGAGCCAGCCACCAAATGGGCGTGGCATCCATGGCCCGTAATGCCCGCTATAATCCACTAAATCTCTGACCAATGAGTGAGCAGTTGTGTTGTATTTAAACTAATTCAGGACAGTCTGCTTTCTGAGGCAGAACAAAGAGAAAGTGCGCCAGACTGAGCCTGAGCCTGAGAGAGAGCGAGAGAGAGAGAGAGAGAGAGAGAGAGAGAGAGAGAGAGAGAGAGAGAGAGAGAGAGAGAGAACGGAGCAGCTCTTCGTCCAGTAGCACCGTCACAACCTGTCCCCCAGCCTGCCGTCCTCTCCGTAGGGAAGGGGAGGACGGCCCAGAGCAGAAGCGAATTCTGTAACTAGATTTGTTGGATATTGTGGAGATGAGAATGAGATTTGTATTCATTAGTTGTTTGTTTATGATTTAACAGAGTATACATCATCGCTATGAAGTTCAGGCAAAATACCATCTGAGGTGTCTAAAGGGCTAGACCAAGTCACCCAAAGGCTTTTTGTTGTAAACACCTCCCAGACAAAGACCAAGAGAGGAAAGGTGAGCTTTTCTTCTGCCATTTATATCTTGTTTTGGTAGGAACTGTTCTACACAGATCCAGTTCCATCTCACATTGTATTTACATTGCCTTTGTTTCCTTTTAGTTCGGAGAGGCTTCCCGACCACACCAGAAGTCCAACCACCACACCACCTGTCCCCCAGCCTGCCGTCCTCTCCGTAGGGAAGGAGAGGATGGCCCAGAGCAGAGTAGGGAAGACTGGGGCAGAACCTGGAGCAAGACCTGAGGAAGAAGGAGGTGAGAGCCTGTGTCTTTGGACCGTACCACCTGCACAGGTGATTATAGGCTGAGTTAACCTGAGCAAGCATCATCAACACTTAGTTTCTCAAAACATCACTACAATTACATCAGTTACTGCTGACATTACTATTTATACATATATGTACACACACAACAACAATAAGCACCCCAAATATTATTGTGAGGAGAAACCTTGTGCTGACTAGATCAGATGTCATGAGATCACTATCACTAGCATTAGTAAAGGACCAGAATCTGGGTGGATACATGTTTACCTTTATTAATTCTGTTTTATCTGTCATCCACAGACACCATACAGACTCTGGAGACTGCGCTGGAGCAGGAGCCAGCAAGGAGTCAACATAAAAAATGGGTGTCATGATTTTTTAAGCAGCTTGATTTTTATTAAATAAATTAAAATGTATTGAGACACTGTCTCATTGCAATAGTTTGAAGTCTTGTAAGAAACTACTTTGGGAACTACTTGTGTATATTGTTAGATGCAGCCCTTTTCACTGTGGATGTGTTCATGTCTTACCAGGACTATTCAGGAACCCAAAACACTGACCACATTGTTTACGCTACTGTCAAATTCAGATAACTTCAGATTTCCTGCTACTTTATACTTCTCCTCACTTTGTACTTGTTACTCCACGACATTAACAGACCTGCCAACCTGTAGGCATTTTGTGTAGTGAAATACTATATACTATAATACTTCATGAGTTTCTTTAACGATAAAATTATAACAATTAGAGATACTATTCATCACCTCTTTCCCCCAACCTCTAATGGGTCACCTTTAACTGACAGACTGCTAGAAAGAACGACTAGACCTGACATATACTTAGATTGCTTTTATCCTATAAACCCTCAACAATTAATGCTAAAGGTCTCTTCAGCTAAGCCATCTACCTGTCTCTTGGACCCCATCCCAACGAAGCTACTTAAAGAAGCGTTACCCATGGTTAACACTTCATTGCTAGATATGATAAATATGTCTTTATTGACAGGTTATGTACCGCAGTCATTTAAAGTAGCTGTGATAAAACCTCTACTGAAAAAACCCACCCTCGATCCTGAGGTCTTAGCCAACTATAGACCTATATCTAACCTTCCCTTTCTCTCCAAGATCCTTGAGAAAGTAGTCGCTAACCAGTTATGTGATTTTCTACATAGCAATAGCTTATTTGAGGACTTTCAGTCAGGATTTAGAAAGCATCATAGCACAGAGACGGCACTGGTGAAAATCACTAACGATCTTCTAACTGCATCAGACAAAGGACTTGTCTCCGTACTTGTCTTATTAGATCTTAGTGCTGCATTCGATACTATTGACCATACCATCCTCTTACAGAGACTGGAACATTTAGTTGGCATTAAAGGAATCGCACTAAACTGGTTTAAGTCCTACTTCTCTGATCGATCGCAATTTGTTAATGTTAACAATAAACCCTCCAATTACGCTAAAATTAACCATGGCGTTCCTCAAGGCTCAGTGCTTGGACCAATTCTATTCTCCTTATATATGCTTCCTCTAGGCAATATTATTAGGAAACACTCAATTAACTTTCACTGTTATGCGGATGACACCCAATTATATCTGTCAATCAAGCCAGACGAAACCAGCCAGCTAGCTAAACTTCAAGCTTGCATTAAAGATATAAAATCATGGATGGCCTACAATTTCCTGATGTTAAACTCAAACAAAACCGAAGTTATTGTCCTGGGCTCCAAACCCCTACGAACCTCATTAGCCGAAGATATAATTACTCTGGATGGCATTGCCCTGGCCTCAAGTACTACTGTCAGAAATCTAGGAGTTATTTTTGATCAGGATCTATCCTTTAACGCCCATCTAAAACACACCTCTAGAACAGCCTTTTTTCACCTTCGTAACATTGCTAAAATTAGGAACATCCTGTCTCAAAACGATGCAGAAAAACTAGTCCATGCATTCGTTACTTCCAGGCTGGACTACTGTAATTCCTTATTATCAGGATGCTCAAATAAGTCCGTTAGGACTCTCCAGCTGATCCAGACAAGACAAGAACTAAGAAAAGAGATCATATTTCTCCTGTATTAGCTTCTCTCCATTGGCTTCCTGTAAAATCCAGGATTGAATTTAAAATCCTTCTTCTGACCTATAAAGCTCTAAATGGTCAAGCTCCTTCATATCTTGAGGACCTCTTAGTACCTTATTGTCCCACTAGAGCACTACGCTCCCAGAATGCAGAGTTACTTGTGGTTCCTAGAGTCTCTAAAAGTAGAATGGGAGGCAGAGCCTTCAGCTATCAGGCTCCTCTCCTGTGGAACCAGCTCCCAATCTGGGTTCGGGGGGCAGACACCGTCGCTACATTTAAGACTAAACTGAAAACTCTCCTCTTTGATAAAGCTTATAGTTAGGGAGTGAGGAGTTGCAGTGAACGCCTAGACCGGCGGGGCAGGGTGTATAGCTGCAGACACAGCACCCCTGCTTTTCTCTGCTTCTCTTTACAGTCATCAGATTTACCTATCGTATAATCAATAATATAGTGCCTCTCCTAGTTATGCTGTTATAATTCTAGACTGCCGAGGAAGTTCCTTCTTATGACACGCTCTTTTCTTTTGTTTCCTTTTATGCACATCATGTCTCAGAAGTGCTTGTTACTCACCTAGCTCTGGGGAGTTTACTCCCCAGAGTCCTTATGTTTCTTCTTCGCCCAGAACATCGCCTCGGATTAGGGCGACACCAAGACCTGGGTCTTGGGTGCAGCTGTGGCTACGGACCTGCTACACCCTGCTACGCTCTGCGATTCCCTGCAATGCCCGGCTACGTCCTGCTGCGTCCACCGCGTCCACCCATGCTCTGCTGTGCCACGCTACATCCTGTACCGTCATAACCCCAACCGTCAGACACCGCCCACCAAGAGTCTGGGTCTGCCGAGGTTTCTTCCTAAAAGGGAGTTTTTCCTCGCCACTGTCGCAATAGCCACTGCTAATGCTTGCTCTTGGGGGAACTATTGGAATTGTTGGGGCTTTATAGAGTGTGGTCTAGACCTACTCTATCTGTAAAGTGTCTCGAGATAACTCTTGTTATGATTTGATACTATAAATAAAATTGAATTGAAATTGAATTGAAAATACGGTGATACGATTTGTCACTTTAAACTACGTGAAAAGTTCACTTGTTGACGTGCAGTAGCCGGCTAACACTTGATGGTATTAGGCTCAAACAGCGTAGCAGCCACGAGCATGCTGGGAAACTAAACTAAAAAGTTCGACCAATTACAGCGTCGAGTTCCTTCCTCTTAAATGTCAAGCGGGATATCTGCTACGGTCAGTGTATATTTTGGTCATTCAATTTTCATTTCATAAACAGGTATTAAAAAACAAAACAAAACTTCTTTTAAAAACCAGCTGGCTTTTAAAAGAAGTTCCTATCCTAACCAGCATAAAACGGATATATGTTGTTAGAATCAGAATGTGGTTGGTTTTATTCAGGGATGTATTTTAAGACGGTTTTATTTCCTTTAACCATGCAAGTAAGCAAAAAAAGTGTTCATTTTTACCGGAGGCTGTATTACCGAGGGTCAGCGGCGCTGCGCCCGGCTCTGGAGCACCGGAGCTGGCCTGGAAGCCAAAGAAGGATCGGCGGTGCTCCATATATACAGTATCTATAGCAACCAAACTTCACTGGTGAGACAAACGTGTGACGGTCAGGAAGACGTTTTGGCAGGGGGAAAAACTGATCAGAAAATGTAATGGAACGTTGTAGAAATGTAGTGGAGTAGAAAGTATAGATATTTGCTGCAAAATGTAACAAAGTAAAAACCACTCCATTTTGGCCCTATAAATAGTGATCAATCACCAAGTAACGCAGGATTTAATCAGTGTAATTGCTGATGTAAATTGTAGTGTTAGTGTTTCTTTGCATAGCCTACTATGATTTTTTTTTTTTTTTCCAACAAATGATCAGAAATACATTACAGTAGAATACTATAATTGTAAATGACTGTAGAATTAAATAAAATGCAGTAACCAATTATTTGGAGCAAACTGTCATCACTCAAATGTGCGTGAGAGTACTCTTCAGTGTTCGTAGATTTTGTTCATAGCTAAGAACAAATCCAAGATCAGAAAACATTAGTGAATGTCAGAATCCTCGTAAAAAGTGCGTAAGTGGGGCTTAATAAAAAAAAATAGTTTAGTTAGTATTATTAGTTAACACACAGTAGAATATACACAAGTCTCTGTCTCAGTCAGACAGACAGTCCCTACCTGTCTCTGTCTCAGTCTGACAGACAGACAGTCCCTACCTGTCTCTGTCTCAGTCAGACAGACAGACAGTCCCTACCTGTCTCTGTTTTAGTCCGACAGACAGACAGTCCCTACCTGTCTCTGTCTCAGTCTGACAGACAGACAGTCCCTACCTGCCTCTGTCTCAGTCTGACAGACAGACAGTCCCTACCTGTCTCTGTCTCAGTCTGACAGACAGACAGTCCCTTCCTGCCTCTGTCTCAGTCCGACAGACAGACAGTCCCTACCTGTCTCTGTCTCAGTCTGACAGACAGACAGTCCCTACCTGTCTCTGTTTTAGTCCGACAGACAGACAGTCCCTACCTGTCTCTGTCTCAGTCTGACAGACAGACAGTCCCTACCTGCCTCTGTCTCAGTCTGACAGACAGACAGTCCCTACCTGTCTCTGTCTCAGTCTGACAGGCAGACAGTCCCTACCTGTCTCTGACTCAGTCAGACAGACAGACAGTCCCTACCTGTCTCTGTCTCAGTCAGACAGACAGACAATCAGGGAGTGCTATCATCAAGCTCAACCATCAATTAGATTCTAATCAGGGTGTTAAACATACGGATAATTCTGAGTTTTTTCTCTGAATATTACCCCTCTCTCCCAGGTCTGGAACATTATCTTTTTTCCTACAACATCAAGCTGACAAGAAACTCTGCGGCAGATAAAGTTTCTGATCTTTCTGGAATGGTTTACTTGAGATCAAATGAGGGGGGTGTGGCCCATGAACTAAAATGAGTTGGACAGCCCTCTAACCATTAATTCAATTCAATTCAATTTATTTATATTATCAATTCATAACAAGAGTTATCTCAAGACACTTTACAGATAGAGTAGGTCTAGACCACACTCTATAATTTATAAGGCCCAACAATTCCAGGAATTCCTCCAAGAGCAAGCATTCAGTGTGACAGTGGTGAGGAAAAACTCCCTTTTAGGAAGAAACCTGGGACAGACCCAGACTCTTGGTAGGCGGTGTCTGACGGTGCCGGTTGGGGGGGTGATGAACAGTGGCGATAATAGTCACAATAAAGATAATGGAACAGTGACTAGAAATAGTAGCTGACCATTAGAAAGGTGCATGGAGACGGTGCGCCTACGTGAGGCTGAAGTGCCACGTGGTGGTGCCGGGGGGATAGTCTCCGTCCTGGTTCATAAACAGGAGGCCGAGCTGGATGATCTTCAGGAGGTCGATGTTCCACCTCAGCAGCTGGTACTAGTAGTCTAGTGTGCTTCCAAACGCACCGATTGGCAGGACAACCACTCCGGGGAATTCTGGGTCCTGGTGAAAAATAAAAAGACATTAACAGAAAAAAAATATTTCTCAGCAGTGAGCACTAGAGTGGAATAGGGATCAGCCAATTATCGGCCCTGGCCAATTATCTGGGCTAATATTTGGCCATATCAAATGTGATTAGGTTATCAGGGTTTTATTTTAACCATAACCGATAAAGTTAGTTATAATAAAGTGAGCTACTTTGGCTCTGCTACAGCTCTGTAAACACTTATCAATAATCTGTTAGCATGTTTAGACTTCAGATGACTATTTCCTTCTTTGTTGGACTCTGTATTCTGTTTAGAGTTTCGGTTTTATTACATACATACTTAAAGCATTTCAAATAACTTTTGTGTTGGAGTTTGTATCATTCCAAAATGTTAATTTAGATTTTTTTTTAGATCCTCTTGCAATGAAGACAGATATCAAAAAGCAAAATAGAGACAAATGAGCTGATTAAGAACTATAATCCTTCAAATGTAAGTGTTTCTGCTTCAAAATGTATTTTAATATTATATTTAACAGTTTACATTTAAAATAAACACTGATGACTGACAAATGTAAAAAAAAATAATGATATGAACATTAAATCTGACCAACAGGAGTGATATTCAAATGTGTCGGGGGTTTATCCCACTACCACTATGTATAGACATAACCTAACCTATATATACTAGTGCTGTCAGTTAAACGCGTTATTAACGGCGTTAAAGCAAACCCATTTTAACGGCGTAAATTTTTTTATCGAGAGATTAACGCTCTTTTTGGCCTAGCAAACTTTGTCGTTTTTTTCACATTCTGTTGCAACAACTAGTAACGTTAGAAAAACTACAACACCACACCGGCTCTAGTTTGGGCTTGGAGCCAGTCAAAGAGTAGTAGGCTAACAGTAGGTTTTGAGTGGATGGCAAGCGAGAGACGCCGAAATGGATGGCAATAAGAATCCGAATGGAAAGATGACTTTTAAAATGTTGTGGAGGGGGACAGTAGTCTCACCTGACCCGTCTTATACATGGCCGTAGAGGGGGACAGTAGTCTCACCTGACCCATCTTACACATGGCCGTCGAGGGGGACAGTAGTTTCACCTGACCCGTCTTACACATGGCCGTCGAGGAGGACAGTAGTCTCACCTGACCCGTCTTACACATGGCCGTCGAGGGAGACAGTAGTTTCACCTGACCTGTCTTACACATGGCCGTCGAGGAGGACAGTAGTTTCACCTGACGCGTCTTACACATGGCCGTCAAAGAGGACAGTAGTCTCACCTGACCTTCTTATACATGGCCGTCGAGGAGGACAGTAGTTTCACCTGACCGTCTTATACATGGCCGTCGAGGAGGACAGTAGTCTCACCTGACCGTCTTATACATGGCCGTCGAGGAGGACAGTAGTTTCACCTGACGCGTCTTACACATGGCCGTCGAGGAGGACAGTAGTCTCACCTGACCGTCTTATACATGGCCGTCGAGGAGGACAGTAGTTTCACCTGACGCGTCTTACACATGGCCGTCGAGGAGGACAGTAGTCTCACCTGACCGTCTTATACATGGCCGTCGAGGAGGACAGTACCGTCTTATAAATGGCCGTCGAGGAGGACAGTAGTTTCACCTGACGCGTCTTATACATGGCCGTCGAGGAGGACAGTAGTTTTACCTGACGCGTCTTATACATGGCCGTCGAGGAGGACAGTAGTCTCACCTGACCGTCTTATACATGGCCGTCGAGGAGGACAGTACCGTCTTATACATGGCCGTCGAGGAGGACAGTAGTTTCACCTGACGCGTCTTATACATGGCCGTCGAGGAGGACAGTAGTTTTACCTGACGCGTCTTATACATGGCCGTCGAGGAGGACAGTAGTCTCACCTGACCGTCTAATACATGGCCGTCGAGGAGGACAGTAGTTTCACCTGACGCGTCTTATACATGGCCGTCGAGGACAGTAGTTTCACCTGACCCGTCTTACACATGGCCGTCAAGGGGGACAGTAGTCTCACCTGACCTTCTTATACATGGCCGTCGAGGAGGACAGTAGTTTCACCTGACCGTCTTATACATGGCTGTCGAGGAGGACAGTAGTTTCAACTGACCGTCTTATACATGGCCGTCGAGGAGGACAGTACCGTCTTATACATGGCCGTCGAGGAGGACAGTAGTTTCACCTGCCGCGTCTTATACATGGCCGTCGAGGAGGACAGTAGTTTCACCTGACGCGTCTTACACATGGCCGTTGAGGCGGACAGTAGTCTCACCTGACCGTCTTATACATGGCCGTCGAGGAGGACAGTAGTTTCACCTGACCGTCTTATACATGGCTGTCGAGGTGGACAGTAGTTTCAAATAACCGTCTTATACATGGCCGTCAAGGAGGACAGTAGTCTCACCTGACCGTCTAATACATGGCTGTCGAGGAGGACAGTAGTTTCACCTGACCCGTCTTACACATGGCCGTCGAGGAGGACAGTAGTCTCACCTGACCGTCTTATACATGGCCGTCGAGGAGGACAGTAGTTTCACCTGACGCGTCTTATACATGGCCGTCGAGGAGGACAGTAGTCTCACCTGACCCGTCTTACACACGGCCGTCGAGGGGGACAGTAGTTTCACCTGACCCGTCTTACACATGGCCGTCGAGGAGGACAGTATTCTCACCTGACCCATCTTACACATGGCGGTCGAGGAGGACAGTAGTTTCACCTGACGCGTCTTACACATGGCCGTCGAGGGGGACAGTAGTCTCACCTGACCATCTAATACACGGCCGTCGAGGAGGACAGTAGTTTCACCTGACGCGTCTTATACATGGCCGTCGAGGAGGACAGTAGTTTCACCTGACCCGTCTTACACATGGCCGTCAAGGGGGACAGTAGTCTCACCTGACCGTCTTATACATGGCCGTCGAGGAGGACAGTAGTTTCACCTGACCGTCTTATACATGGCCGTCGAGGAGGACAGTAGTTTCAACTGACCGTCTTATACATGGCCGTCGAGGAGGACAGTATCGTCTTATACATGGCCGTCGAGGAGGACAGTAGTTTCACCTGACGCGTCTTATACATGGCCGTCGAGGAGGACAGTAGTCTCACCTGACCGTCTTATACATGGCCGTCGAGGAGGACAGTAGTCTCACCTGACCGTTTTATACATGGCCGTCGAGGAGGACAGTAGTCTCACCTGACCGTCTTATACATGGCCGTCGAGGAGGACAGTAGTTTCACCTGACCCTTCTTACACATGGCCGTTGAGGAGGACAGTAGTTTTGCCTGAGCCATCTTACACATGGCCGTCGAGGAGGACAGTAGTCTCACCTGACCGTCTGATACATGGCCGTCGAGGAGGACAGTAGTTTCACCTGACCCGTCTTACACATGGCCGTCAAGGGGGACAGTAGTCTCACCTGACCGTCTTATACATGGCCGTCGAGGAGGACAGTAGTTTCACCTGACCGTCTTATACATGGCTGTCGAGGAGGACAGTAGTTTCAACTGACCGTCTTATACATGGCCGTCGAGGAGGACAGTACCGTCTTATACATGGCCGTCGAGGAGGACAGTAGTTTCACCTGACGCGTCTTATACATGGCCGTCGAGGAGGACAGTAGTTTCACCTGACGCGTCTTACACATGGCCGTCGAGGCGGACAGTAGTCTCACCTGACCGTCTTATACATGGCCGTCGAGGAGGACAGTAGTTTCACCTGACCGTCTTATACATGGCCGTCGAGGTGGACAGTAGTTTCACATGACCGTCTTATACATGGCCGTCGAGGAGGACAGTAGTCTCACCTGACCGTCTTATACATGGCTGTCGAGGAGGACAGTAGTTTCACCTGACCCGTCTTACACATGGCCGTCGAGGAGGACAGTAGTCTCACCTGACCGTCTTATACATGGCCGTCGAGGAGGACAGTAGTTTCACCTGACGCGTCTTATACATGGCCGTCGAGGAGGACAGTAGTCTCACCTGACCCGTCTTACACACGGCCGTCGAGGGGGACAGTAGTTTCACCTGACCCGTCTTACACATGGCCGTCGAGGAGGACAGTATTCTCACCTGACCCATCTTACACATGGCGGTCGAGGAGGACAGTAGTTTCACCTGACGCGTCTTACACATGGCCGTCGAGGGGGACAGTAGTCTCACCTGACCGTCTATACACGGCCGTCGAGGAGGACAGTAGTTTCACCTGACGCGTCTTATACATGGCCGTCGAGGAGGACAGTAGTTTCACCTGACCCGTCTTACACATGGCCGTCGAGGGGACAGTAGTCTCACCTGACCTTCTTATACATGGCCGTCGAGGAGGACAGTAGTTTCACCTGACCGTCTTATACATGGCTGTTGAGGAGGACAGTAGTTTCCACTGACCGTCTTATACATGGCCGTCGAGGACAGTACCGTCTTATACATGGCCGTCGAGGAGGACAGTAGTTTCACCTGACGCGTCTTATACATGGCCGTCGAGGAGGACAGTAGTCTCACCTGACCGTCTTATACATGGCCGTCGAGGAGGACAGTAGTCTCACCTGACCGTCTTATACATGGCCGTCGAGGAGGACAGTAGTCTCACCTGACCGTCTTATACATGGCCGTCGAGGAGGACAGTAGTTTCACCTGACCCGTCTTACACATGGCCGTCGAGGAGGACAGTAGTTTTGCCTGACCCGTCTTACACATGGCCGTCGAGGAGGACAGTAGTCTCACCTGACCGTCTTATACATGGCCGTCGAGGAGGACAGTAGTTTCACCTGACCCGTCTTACACATGGCCGTCAAGGGGGACAGTAGTCTCACCTGACCTTCTTATACATGGCCGTTGAGGAGGACAGTAGTTTCACCTGACCGTCTTATACATGGCTGTCGAGGAGGACAGTAGTTTCAACTGACCGTCTTATACATGGCCGTCGAGGAGGACAGTACCGTCTTATACATGGCCGTCGAGGAGGACAGTAGTTTCACCTGACGCGTCTTATACATGGCCGTCGAGGAGGACAGTAGTTTCACCTGACGCGTCTTACACATGACCGTCGAGGCGGACAGTAGTCTCACCTGACCGTCTTATACATGGCCGTCGAGGAGGACAGTAGTTTCACCTGACCGTCTTATACATGGCTGTCGAGGTGGACAGTAGTTTCAAATGACCGTCTTATACATGGCCGTCGAGGAGGACAGTAGTCTCACCTGACCGTCTTATACATGGCTGTCGAGGAGGACAGTAGTTTCACCTGACCCGTCTTACACATGGCCGTCGAGGAGGACAGTAGTCTCACCTGACCGTCTTATACATGGCCGTCGAAGAGGACAGTAGTTTCACCTGACGCGTCTTATACATGGCCGTCGAGGAGGACAGTAGTCTCACCTGACCCGTCTTACACACGGCCGTCGAGGGGGACAGTAGTTTCACCTGACCCGTCTTACACATGGCCGTCGAGGAGGACAGTAGTCTCACCTGACCGTCTTATACATGGCCGTCGAGGAGGACAGTATTCTCACCTGACCCGTCTTACACACGGCCGTCGAGGAGGACAGTAGTTTCACCTGACGCGTCTTATACATGGCCGTCGAGGAGGACAGTAGTTTCACCTGACCCGTCTTACACATGGCCGTCAAGGGGGACAGTAGTCTCACCTGACCGTCTTATACATGGCCGTCGAGGAGGACAGTAGTTTCACCTGACCGTCTTATACATGGCTGTTTAGGAGGACAGTAGTTTCAACTGACCGTCTTATACATGGCCGTCGAGGACAGTACCGTCTTATACATGGCCGTCGAGGAGGACAGTAGTTTCACCTGACGCATCTTATACATGGCTGTCGAGGAGGACAGTAGTCTCACCTGACCGTCTTATACATGGCCGTCGAGGAGGACAGTAGTCTCACCTGACCGTCTTATACATGGCCGTCGAGGAGGACAGTAGTCTCACCTGACCGTCTTATACATGGCCGTCGAGGAGGACAGTAGTTTCACCTGACCGTCTTACACATGGCCGTTGAGGAGGACAGTAGTTTTGCCTGAGCCATCTTACACATGGCCGTCGAGGAGGACAGTAGTCTCACCTGACCGTCTGATACATGGCCGTCGAGGAGGACAGTAGTTTCACCTGACCCGTCTTACACATGGCCGTCAAGGGGGACAGTAGTCTCACCTGACCTTCTTATACATGGCCGTCGAGGAGGACAGTAGTTTCACCTGACCGTCTTATACATGGCTGTCGAGGAGGACAGTAGTTTCAACTGACCGTCTTATACATGGCCGTCGAGGAGGACAGTACCGTCTTATACATGGCCGTCGAGGAGGACAGTAGTTTCACCTGACGCGTCTTATACATGGCCGTCGAGGAGGACAGTAGTTTCACCTGACCGTCTTATACATGGCCGTCGAGGCGGACAGTAGTCTCACCTGACCGTCTTATACATGGCCGTCGAGGAGGACAGTAGTTTCACCTGACCGTCTTATACATGGCTGTCGAGGAGGACAGTAGTTTCACCTGACCGTCTTATACATGGCCGTCGAGGAGGACAGTAGTCTCACCTGACCGTCTATACATGGCGGTCGAGGAGGACAGTAGTTTCACCTGACCCGTCTTACACATGGCCGTCGAGGAGGACAGTAGTCTCACCTGACCGTCTTATACATGGCCGTCGAGAGGACAGTAGTTTCACCTGACGCGTCTTATACATGGCCGTCGAGGAGGACAGTAGTCTCACCTGACCCGTCTTACACACGGCCGTCGAGGGGGACAGTAGTTTCACCTGACCCGTCTTACACATGGCCGTCGAGGAGGACAGTAGTCTCACCTGACCGTCTTACACATGGCCGTCGAGGAGGACAGTAGTTTCACCTGACGCGTCTTACACATGGCCGTCGAGGGGGACAGTAGTCTCACCTGACCCGTCTTACACACGGCCGTCGAGGAGGACAGTAGTTTCACCTGACGCGTCTTATACATGGCCGTCGAGGAGGACAGTAGTTTCACCTGACCCGTCTTACACATGGCCGTCGAGGGGGACAGTAGTCTCACCTGACCGTCTTATACATGGCTGTTTAGGAGGACAGTAGTTTCACCTGACCGTCTTATACATGGCCGTCTTAGGAGGACAGTAGTTTCAACTGACCGTCTTATACATGGCCGTCGAGGACAGTACCGTCTTATACATGGCCGTCGAGGAGGACAGTAGTTTCACCTGACGCATCTTATACATGGCTGTCGAGGAGGACAGTAGTCTCACCTGACCGTCTTATACATGGCCGTCGAGGAGGACAGTAGTCTCACCTGACCGTCTTATACATGGCCGTCGAGGAGGACAGTAGTCTCACCTGACCGTCTTATACATGGCCGTCGAGGAGGACAGTAGTTTCACCTGACCCGTCTTACACATGGCCGTTGAGGAGGACAGTAGTTTTCACCTGAGCCCGTCTTACACATGGCCGTCGAGGAGGACAGTAGTCTCACCTGACCGTCTGATACATGGCCGTCGAGGAGGACAGTAGTTTCACCTGACCCGTCTTACACATGGCCGTCAAGGAGGACAGTAGTCTCACCTGACCGTCTTATACATGGCCGTCGAGGAGGACAGTAGTTTCACCTGACCGTCTTATACATGGCTGTCGAGGAGGACAGTAGTTTCACCTGACCGTCTTATACATGGCCGTCGAGGAGGACAGTACCGTCTTATACATGGCCGTCGAGGAGGACAGTAGTTTCACCTGCCGCGTCTTATACATGGCCGTCGAGGAGGACAGTAGTTTCACCTGACGCGTCTTACACATGGCCGTCGAGGAGGACAGTAGTCTCACCTGACCGTCTTATACATGGCCGTCGAGGAGGACAGTAGTTTCACCTGACCGTCTTATACATGGCCGTCGAGGTGGACAGTAGTTTCAAACTGACCGTCTTATACATGGCCGTCGAGGAGGACAGTAGTCTCACCTGACCGTCTTATACATGGCTGTCGAGGAGGACAGTAGTTTCACCTGACCGTCTTACACATGGCCGTCGAGGAGGACAGTAGTCTCACCTGACCGTCTTATACATGGCCGTCGAGGAGGACAGTAGTTTCACCTGACGCGTCTTATACATGGCCGTCGAGGAGGACAGTAGTCTCACCTGACCCGTCTTACACACGGCCGTCGAGGGGGACAGTAGTTTCACCTGACCCGTCTTACACATGGCCGTCGAGGAGGACAGTATTCTCACCTGACCGTCTTACACATGGCGGTCGAGGAGGACAGTAGTTTCACCTGACGCGTCTTACACATGGCCGTCGAGGGGGACAGTAGTCTCACCTGACCATCTAATACACGGCCGTCGAGGAGGACAGTAGTTTCACCTGACGCGTCTTATACATGGCCGTCGAGGAGGACAGTAGTTTCACCTGACCCGTCTTACACATGGCCGTCAAGGGGGACAGTAGTCTCACCTGACCTTCTTATACATGGCCGTCGAGGAGGACAGTAGTTTCACCTGACCGTCTTATACATGGCTGTCTAGGAGGACAGTAGTTTCAACTGACCGTCTTATACATGGCCGTCGAGGACAGTACCGTCTTATACATGGCCGTCGAGGAGGACAGTAGTTTCACCTGACGCGTCTTATACATGGCCGTCGAGGAGGACAGTAGTCTCACCTGACCGTCTTATACATGGCCGTCGAGGAGGACAGTAGTCTCACCTGACCGTCTTATACATGGCCGTCGAGGAGGACAGTAGTCTCACCTGACCGTCTTATACATGGCCGTCGAGGAGGACAGTAGTTTCACCTGACCGTCTTATACATGGCCGTCGAGGAGGACAGTAGTTTCACCTGACCGTCTTACACATGGCCGTCGAGGAGGACAGTAGTCTCACCTGACCGTCTTATACATGGCCGTCGAGGAGGACAGTAGTTTCACCTGACCGTCTTACACATGGCCGTCGAGGAGGACAGTAGTTTCACCTGACGCGTCTTATACATGGCCGTCGAGGAGGACAGTAGTCTCACCTGACCGTCTTACACATGGCCGTCGAGGAGGACAGTAGTTTCACCTGACCGTCTTATACATGGCCGTCGAGGAGGACAGTAGTCTCACCTGACCCGTCTTACACATGGCCGTCGAGGAGGACAGTAGTCTCACCTGACCGTCTTATACATGGCCGTCGAGGAGGACAGTAGTTTCACCTGACGCGTCTTATACATGGCCGTCGAGGAGGACAGTAGTTTCACCTGACGCGTCTTATACATGGCCATTGAGGAGGACAGTAGTCTCACCTGACCGTCTTATACAAGGCTGTCAAGGAGGACAGTAGTCTCACCTGACCCGTCTTACACATGGCCGTCGAGGAGGACAGTAGTTTCACCTGACCGTCTTATACATGGCCGTCGAGGAGGACAGTAGTCTCACCTGACCGTCTTATACATGGCCGTCGAGGAGGACAGTAGTTTCACCTGACGCGTCTTACACATGGCCGTCGAGGAGGACAGTAGTCTCACCTGACCGTCTTATACATGGCCGTCGAGGAGGACAGTAGTCTCACCTGACCGTCTTATACATGGCCGTCGAGGAGGACAGTAGTCTCACCTGACCCGTCTTACACATGGCCGTCGAGGAGGACAGTAGTCTCACCTGACCGTCTTATACATGGCCGTCGAGGAGGACAGTAGTCTCATCTGACCGTCTTATACATGGCCGTCGAGGAGGACAGTAGTTTCACCTGACGCGTCTTATACATGGCCGTCGAGGAGGACAGTAGTCTCACCTGACCCGTCTTACACACGGCCGTCGAGGGGGACAGTAGTTTCACCTGACCCGTCTTACACATGGCCGTCGAGGAGGACAGTAGTCTCACCTGACCCGTCTTACACATGGCCGTCGAGGAGGACAGTAGTTTCACCTGACGCGTCTTACACATGGCCGTCGAGGGGGACAGTAGTCTCACCTGACCGTCTAATACATGGCCGTCGAGGAGGACAGTAGTTTCACCTGACGCGTCTTATACATGGCCGTCGAGGAGGACAGTAGTTTCACCTGACCCGTCTTACACATGGCCGTCGAGGGGGACAGTAGTCTCACCTGACCGTCTTATACATGGCCGTCGAGGAGGACAGTAGTTTCACCTGACCGTCTTATACATGGCTGTCGAGGAGGACAGTAGTTTCACCTGACCGTCTTATACATGGCCGTCGAGGACAGTACCGTCTTATACATGGCCGTCGAGGAGGACAGTAGTTTCACCTGACGCGTCTTATACATGGCTGTCGAGGAGGACAGTAGTCTCACCTGACCGTCTTATACATGGCCGTCGAGGAGGACAATAGTCTCACCTGACCCGTCGTACACATGGCCGTCGAGGAGGACAGTAGTCTCACCTGACCATCTTACACATGGCGGTCGAGGAGGACAGTAGTTTCACCTGACCCATCTTACACATGGCGGTCGAGGAGGACAGTAGTTTCACCTGACGCGTCTTACACATGGCCGTCGAGGGGGACAGTAGTCTCACCTGACCCGTCTAATACACGGCCGTCGAGGAGGACAGTAGTTTCACCTGACGCGTCTTATACATGGCCGTCGAGGAGGACAGTAGTTTCACCTGACCCGTCTTACACATGGCCGTCAAGGGGGACAGTAGTCTCACCTGACCGTCTTATACATGGCCGTCGAGGAGGACAGTAGTTTCACCTGACCGTCTTATACATGGCTGTCGAGGAGGACAGTAGTTTCAACTGACCGTCTTATACATGGCCGTCGAGGACAGTACCGTCTTATACATGGCCGTCGAGGAGGACAGTAGTTTCACCTGACGCGTCTTATACATGGCCGTCGAGGAGGACAGTAGTCTCACCTGACCGTCTTATACATGGCCGTCGAGGAGGACAGTAGTCTCACCTGACCGTCTTATACATGGCCGTCGAGGAGGACAGTAGTCTCACCTGACCGTCTTATACATGGCCGTTGAGGAGGACAGTAGTTTCACCTGACCGTCTTACACATGGCCGTTGAGGAGGACAGTAGTCTTGCCTGAGCCATCTTACACATGGCCGTCGAGGAGGACAGTAGTCTCACCTGACCGTCTGATACATGGCCGTCGAGGAGGACAGTAGTTTCACCTGACCCGTCTTACACATGGCCGTCGAGGAGGACAGTAGTTTCACCTGACGCGTCTTATACATGGCCGTCGAGGAGGACAGTAGTCTCACCTGACCGTCTTACACATGGCCGTCGAGGAGGACAGTAGTTTCACCTGACCGTCTTATACATGGCCGTCGAGGAGGACAGTAGTCTCACCTGACCCGTCTTACACATGGCCGTCGAGGAGGACAGTAGTCTCACCTGACCGTCTTATACATGGCCGTCGAGGAGGACAGTAGTTTCACCTGACGCGTCTTATACATGGCCGTCGAGGAGGACAGTAGTTTCACCTGACGCGTCTTATACATGGCCGTCGAGGAGGACAGTAGTCTCACCTGACCGTCTTATACATGGCCGTCGAGGAGGACAGTAGTCTCACCTGACCCGTCTTACACATGGCCGTCGAGGAGGACAGTAGTTTCACCTGACCGTCTTATACATGGCTGTCGAGGAGGACAGTAGTCTCACCTGACCGTCTTATACATGGCCGTCGAGGAGGACAGTAGTTTCACCTGACGCGTCTTACACATGGCCGTCGAGGAGGACAGTAGTCTCACCTGACCGTCTTATACATGGCCGTCGAGGAGGACAGTAGTCTCACCTGACCGTCTTATACATGGCCGTCGAGGAGGACAGTAGTCTCACCTGACCCGTCTTACACATGGCCGTCGAGGAGGACAGTAGTCTCACCTGACCGTCTTATACATGGCCGTCGAGGAGGACAGTAGTCTCACCTGACCGTCTTATACATGGCCGTCGAGGAGGACAGTAGTTTCACCTGACGCGTCTTATACATGGCCGTCGAGGAGGACAGTAGTCTCACCTGACCCGTCTTACACACGGCCGTCGAGGGGGACAGTAGTTTCACCTGACCCGTCTTACACATGGCCGTCGAGGAGGACAGTAGTCTCACCTGACCCATCTTACACATGGCGGTCGAGGAGGACAGTAGTTTCACCTGACGCGTCTTACACATCGCCGTCGAGGGGGACAGTAGTCTCACCTGACCATCTAATACACAGCCGTCGAGGAGGACAGTAGTTTCACCTGACGCGTCTTATACATGGCCGTCGAGGAGGACAGTAGTTTCACCTGACCCGTCTTACACATGGCCGTCGAGGGGGACAGTAGTCTCACCTGACCTTCTTATACATGGCCGTCGAGGAGGACAGTAGTTTCACCTGACCGTCTTATACATGGCTGTCGAGGAGGACAGTAGTTTCAACTGACCGTCTTATACATGGCCGTCGAGGACAGTACCGTCTTATACATGGCCGTCGAGGAGGACAGTAGTTTCACCTGACGCATCTTATACATGGCTGTCGAGGAGGACAGTAGTCTCACCTGACCGTCTTATACATGGCCGTCGAGGAGGACAGTAGTCTCACCTGACCCGTCTTACACATGGCCGTCGAGGAGGACAGTAGTCTCACCTGACCCATCTTACACATGGCGGTCGAGGAGGACAGTAGTTTCACCTGACCCGTCTTACACATGGCCGTCGAGGGGGACAGTAGTCTCACCTGACCATCTAATACATGGCCGTCGAGGAGGACAGTAGTTTCACCTGACCCGTCTTACACATGGCCGTCAAGGGGGACAGTAGTCTCACCTGACCTTCTTATACATGGCCGTCGAGGAGGACAGTAGTTTCACCTGACCGTCTTATACATGGCTGTTTAGGAGGACAGTAGTTTCAACTGACCGTCTTATACATGGCCGTCGAGGACAGTACCGTCTTATACATGGCCGTCGAGGAGGACAGTAGTTTCACCTGACGCATCTTATACATGGCTGTCGAGGAGGACAGTAGTCTCACCTGACCGTCTTATACATGGCCGTCGAGGAGGACAGTAGTCTCACCTGACCGTTTTATACATGGCCGTCGAGGAGGACAGTAGTCTCACCTGACCGTCTTATACATGGCCGTCGAGGAGGACAGTAGTTTCACCTGACCCTTCTTACACATGGCCGTTGAGGAGGACAGTAGTTTTGCCTGAGCCATCTTACACATGGCCGTCGAGGAGGACAGTAGTCTCACCTGACCGTCTGATACATGGCCGTCGAGGAGGACAGTAGTTTCACCTGACCCGTCTTACACATGGCCGTCGAGGAGGACAGTAGTTTCACCTGACGCGTCTTATACATGGCCGTCGAGGAGGACAGTAGTCTCACCTGACCGTCTTACACATGGCCGTCGAGGAGGACAGTAGTTTCACCTGACCGTCTTATACATGGCCGTCGAGGAGGACAGTAGTCTCACCTGACCCGTCTTACACATGGCCGTCGAGGAGGACAGTAGTCTCACCTGACCGTCTTATACATGGCCGTCGAGGAGGACAGTAGTTTCACCTGACGCGTCTTATACATGGCCGTCGAGGAGGACAGTAGTCTCACCTGACCGTCTTATACATGGCCGTCGAGGAGGACAGTAGTTTCACCTGACGCGTCTTATACATGGCCGTCGAGGAGGACAGTAGTCTCACCTGACCGTCTTACACATGGCCGTCGAGGAGGACAGTAGTCTCACCTGACCGTCTTATACATGGCCGTCGAGGAGGACAGTAGTTTCACCTGACGCGTCTTATACATGGCCGTCGAGGAGGACAGTAGTCTCACCTGACCGTCTTATACATGGCCGTCGAGGAGGACAGTAGTCTCACCTGACCGTCTTATACATGGCCGTCGAGGAGGACAGTAGTCTCACCTGACCGTCTTATACATGGCCGTCGAGGAGGACAGTAGTCTCACCTGACCCGTCTTACACACGGCCGTCGAGGGGGACAGTAGTTTCACCTGACCCGTCTTACACATGGCCGTCGAGGAGGACAGTAGTCTCACCTGACCGTCTTACACATGGCGGTCGAGGAGGACAGTAGTTTCACCTGACGCGTCTTACACATGGCCGTCGAGGGGGACAGTAGTCTCACCTGACCGTCTTATACATGGCCGTCGAGGAGGACAGTAGTTTCACCTGACCGTCTTATACATGTCTGTTTAGGAGGACAGTAGTTTCAACTGACCGTCTTATACATGGCCGTCGAGGAGGACAGTAGTTTCACCTGACGCATCTTATACATGGCTGTCGAGGAGGACAGTAGTCTCACCTGACCGTCTTATACATGGCCGTCGAGGAGGACAGTAGTCTCACCTGACCGTCTTATACATGGCCGTCGAGGAGGACAGTAGTCTCACCTGACCGTCTTATACATGGCCGTCGAGGAGGACAGTAGTTTCACCTGACCGTCTTACACATGGCCGTTGAGGAGGACAGTAGTTTCGCCTGAGCCGTCTTACACATGGCCGTCGAGGAGGACAGTAGTCTCACCTGACCGTCTGATACATGGCCGTCGAGGAGGACAGTAGTTTCACCTGACCCGTCTTACACATGGCCGTCGAGGAGGACAGTAGTTTCACCTGACGCGTCTTATACATGGCCGTCGAGGAGGACAGTAGTCTCACCTGATCCGTCTTACACATGGCCGTCGAGGAGGACAGTAGTTTCACCTGACCGTCTTATACATGGCCGTCGAGGAGGACAGTAGTCTCACCTGACCCGTCTTACACATGGCCGGGGGGTTAGGGTTAGGGGGTTAGGGTTAGGGTTAGGGATAAGGGATGAATCCGGATGTCGGTAGGGGGTACCGATAGCTGCAGGCACATCAGAGACCCCCAGTGGTTCCAAGTGGTACAACTGTACATATCCCGGTAACCATCAGCATATTCGCTGATGGTTACCGGGATATGTAAGGTAGTCAAGAGCCCACACAAGCAGACAGGCAGGCAGGAAGTGGGTCACCCTTTCGCAATAAAGCTCCCTGTCCTTTCAGCATAAAAGAGCAAATGTGTAGTCTTTACATGAGATGCCAAAAGTTAGTCCAAAGTTAAAAGAAATATTGTAATTAATTCTGTTAAATGTTGCAACTTTGCTAACCAATTTGGAAGTTCAGGGAACTTGTATTTTTCTTCATTTCATGTAACAGCCCCGAGTGGTTAATTCATTTAAAGTGTTCATTTCAATCATCTTAAAAAAACAAATTGCTCTACGCTTTAAATTACAGGGTTATTATGTATAATATTAGTTATTAACGCTTATAACCGTAAGACCATTTTTACCATTCATTGTCCGTAATAATGATAATAATTAGTTATAACATTACATTAGTGTGTGTGTGTGTGTGTGTGTGTGTGTGTCTCTGTCTG
The DNA here is from genome assembly GCF_008315115.2 of Sander lucioperca. NCBI lineage: Eukaryota > Metazoa > Chordata > Actinopteri > Perciformes > Percidae > Sander > Sander lucioperca. The sequence goes on from NC_050175.1 coordinate 2,717,296, forward strand.
TGTGTGCATGTGTGTGTCTGTGTGTGTGTGTCTGTCTGTCTGTCTGTGTCTGCTGTCTGTCTGTCTGTCTGTGTGTTTGTGTGTGTGTGTGTGTGTGCGTGTGTCTCTGTGTGTTGTGTGTCTGTCTGTCTGTCTGTCTGTGTCTGTGTGTGTCTCTGTGTGTACGTGTGTCTGTGTGCGTGTGTGTCTGTGTGTGTGTCTCTGTGTGTGTGTGTGTGTGTGTGTCTGTTTGTGTGTCTGTGTGTGTGTGTGTGTGTGTCTCTGTGCGTTGTGTGTGTGTGTGTGTGTGTGTGTGTGTGTGTGTGTGTGTCTCTGTCTGTCTGTGTCTGTGTCTCTGTGTGTTGTGTCTGTGTGTGTGTGTGTCTGTGTGTTGTGTGTGTGTGTCTGTGTCTCTGTGTGTTGTGTGTGTGTGTCTGTGTCTCTGTGTGTTGTGTGTGTGTGTGTGTGTGTGTGTCTGTGTCTCTGTGTGTTGTGTGTGTGTGTGTGTGTGTGTCTCTGTGTGTTGTGTGTGTTGTGTGTGTGTGTGTGTGTGTGTGTGTCTCTGTGTGTTGTGTGTCTGTCTGTCTGTCTGTGTCTGTATGTGTCTCTGTGTGTACGTGTGTCTGTGTGCGTGTGTGTCTGTGTGTGTCTCTGTGTGTGTGTGTGTGTGTGTGTGTGTCTGTTTGTGTGTCTGTGTGTGTGTGTGTGTGTCTGTGTGTGTGTGTGTGTGTGTGTGTGTGCCTCTGTCTGCCTGCATACCTGCCGTCACATTTCGCCCGCCTCCCGACGGTCGTCTCGGCAGCTTCCATCCACAAGCGGTGTCCCGTCGAGAAGCCGGGTGGCGTCAACCCCGGAGCGACGAGCCCTGAAAGTAAAAACACAACATTGACGGTCATTTTTGCATAACCTTAGCCCATTTGGAAACACAGCTCAACACCTTGCATTGCCTGACAATTCAGTGCGTGTGTCTCTGTCTGCTTTGTGGGGCCAAAACGCTGGACCCCACAAGGTTAAAGGGCCGTTTGAGGGTTAAGACTACGTGGGCTACAGAGAGTCATCCAACCGACCGGAGATGATGCTGCGCCCGATGCTGCAGGTTTACCGTACCCAAATTTTGACCATTTAAAAGCCCACTTCTACAGATATGATGAGCAGTTTCCGCTGTGTTTAGAAAGGCTAAGTTCATCAATTGCTGAAAAAGATAAAACAAAACTTACTCTCCAGCAGAAGTTTGTTTGCTGTTCTTAAAGCATGAAAACCATTACGAAATCTACAACCTCTGCGCAGAAAGACACTACAATGCTGCCATATTTAACTGCAGAGTTGCACAGTACCCATTCGAAGACCACAACCCTCCTCAGCTGGAGCTAATTAAGCCGTTTTGTGAAGACCTGGCCCAGTGACTCTGCGAGGATGACAACCATGTGGTGGCCATCCACTGCAAGGCCTGGAACAAGCTGTGTTGCCAGATGGCAAAGACCAGCCCGGTTGAAGTGCTAGTGAGCAAGGAGAAGACACCAGCGGTTTATAATCTGACACTTAAA
>NC_050175.1:2731318-2736318 GCF_008315115.2 Sander lucioperca
CAAATTCATCTTCGTAGCAGCTAGGCTGACCACGTCCCCATCTTCATTTTGGGCTGTTTGAGGGTTGTAAATAGGAAGAAAATTATGCTAAATGTGAATGGGAAACGCAAAGAGTTATCGGGAAGACGGGAGAGCCAGGGTGCACGCCCAAAGAGCGAGGAAGCGGTGTAAAACGAGTAGCGTATGTAAAATGTGAAAGAAAAATAGACGGAGAGATATTCACTTTGGGTTAGGGTTAGTGCATGTGTGTGTGTCTGTGTGTGTGTGTGTGTGTCTGTGTGTTGTGTGTAGGCAAATGGCAGACCTCCCGTTTGCTCCCATGAGTGGTCTTTCGTCAGGCAGGCAGGCAGGCAGGCAGGCAGGCAGGGCTGTTGAAATGAGGCAAAGGTACCAGTCATTTTTTCATAACCTTAAGCCATTTGGAAACACAGTTCAACACCTTACATTACCTGACAATTCAGTCTGTCTGTCTGTCTGTCTGTCTGTCTGTGTGTTTGCGTGTGTCTCTGTGTGTTGTGTGTCTGTGTGCGTGTGTGTCTGTGTGTGTCTCTGTGTGTGTCTCTGTGTGTGTCTGTTTGTGTGTCTGTGTGTGTGTGTGTGTGTGTGTCTCTGTGCGTTGTGTGTCTGTGTGTTGTGTGTGTGTGTCTGTGTCTCTGTGTGTTGTGTGTGTGTGTCTGTGTCTCTGTGTGTTGTGTTGTGTGTTGTGTGTGTGTGTGTGTGTGTGTGTGTGTCTGTGTCTCTGTGTGTTGTGTGTGTGTGTCTGTGTCTCTGTGTGTTGTGTGTGTGTGTGTGTGTGTGTCTCTCTGTGTGTTGTGTGTGTTGTGTGTGTGTGTGTTGTGTGTCTGTCTGTCTGTCTGTGTCTGTGTGTGTCTCTGTGTGTACGTGTGTCTGTGTGCGTGTGTGTCTGTGTGTGTCTCTGTGTGTGTGTGTGTCTGTTTGTGTGTCTGTGTGTGTGTCTGTTTGTGTTGTGTTGTGTTGTGTGTGTGTGTGTGTGTGTGTGTGTGTGTGTCTGTTTGTGTGTCTGTGTCTCTGTGTGTTGTGTTGTGTGTCTCTGTCTGTGAGTGTCTATGTCTGTGTCTCTGTGTGTTGTGTCTGTGTGTGTGTGTGTTGTGTCTGTGTGTGTGTGTGTGTCTGTGTCTCTGTGTGTTGTGTCTGTGTGTGTGTGTGTTGTGTCTGTGTCTCTGTGTGTTGTGTCTGTGTCTCTGTGTGTTGTGTCTGTGTCTCTGTGTGTTGTGTCTGTGTCTCTGTGTGTTGTGTCTGTGTCTCTGTGTGTGTGTCTGTGTCTCTGTGTGTTGTGTCTGTGTGTGTGTGTGTGTTGTGTCTGTGTCTCTGTGTGTGTGTGTCTGTGTCTCTGTGTGTGTCTGTGTCTCTGTGTGTTGTGTGTGTGTGTCTGTGTCTCTGTGTGTTGTGTGTGTGTGTGTGTGTGTGTCTGTGTCTCTGTGTGTTGTGTGTGTGTGTGTGTGTCTGTGTCTCTGTGTGTTGTGTGTGTGTGTGTGTCTGTGTCTCTGTGTGTTGTGTGTGTGTGTGTGTGTGTGTGTGTGTGTGTGTCTCTGTGTGTTGTGTGTGTTGTGTGTGTGTGTGTGTCTCTGTGTGTTGTGTGTCTGTCTGTCTGTCTGTGTCTGTGTGTGTCTCTGTGTGTACGTGTGTCTGTGTGCGTGTGTGTCTGTGTGTGTCTCTGTGTGTGTGTGTGTGTGTCTGTTTGTGTGTGTGTGTGTCTGTTTGTGTTGTGTCTGTGTGTGTGTGTGTGTGTGTGTGTCTGTCTCTGTGTGTTGTGTGTGTGTCTGTGTCTCTGTGTGTTGTGTGTGTTGTGTGTGTGTGTGTCTCTGTGTGTTGTGTTGTGTGTGTGTGTGTGTGTGTGTGTGTGTGTGTGTGTGTGTGTGTCTCTGTCTGTCTGAGTGTCTGTGTCTGTGTCTCTGTGTGTTGTGTTGTGTGTGTGTGTGTGTGTGTGTGTGTGTGTCTGTGTCTCTGTGTGTTGTGTCTGTGTGTTGTGTCTGTGTCTGTGTGTTGTGTTGTGTGTGTGTGTGTGTGTGTGTGTGTGTGTGTGTGTGTGTGTGTGTGTGTGTGTGTGTGTCTCTGTCTGAGTGTCTGTGTCTCTGTGTGTTGTGTCTGTGTGTGTCTCTGTGTGTGTGTGTCTGTGTCTCTGTGTGTGTCTGTGTCTCTGTGTGTTGTGTTGTGTGTGTGTGTGTGTGTGTGTGTGTGTGTCTGTCTGTCTGAGTGTCTGTGTCTCTGTGTGTTGTGTCTGTGTGTGTCTCTGTGTGTGTCTCTGTGTGTGTGTGTGTGTCTGTGTCTCTGTGTCTCTGTGTGTGTGTGTGTGTGTCTCTGTGTGTTGTGTGTGTTGTGTGTGTTGTGTGTGTTGTGTGTGTGTGTGTGTGTGTCTGTGTCTCTGTGTGTTGTGTGTGTGTGTGTGTGTGTGTGTGTGTCTCTGTGTGTTGTGTCTGTGTGTGTGTGTGTGTGTGTGTGTGTGTCTGTGTCTCTGTGTGTTGTGTCTGTGTGTGTGTCTGTGTCTCTGTGTGTGTCTGTGTCTCTGTGTGTTGTGTGTGTGTGTGTGTGTGTGTGTGTGTGTGTGTGTGTGTCTGTGTCTCTGTGTGTTGTGTGTGTGTGTGTGTCTGTGTCTCTGTGTGTTGTGTGTGTGTGTCTGTGTCTCTGTGTGTTGTGTCTGTGTGTGTGTGTGTGTGTCTGTGTCTCTGTGTGTGTCTGTGTCTCTGTGTGTTGTGTGTGTGTGTCTGTGTCTCTGTGTGTTGTGTGTGTTGTGTGTGTGTGTCTGTGTCTCTGTGTGTTGTGTTGTGTGTGTGTGTGTGTGTGTGTGTGTGTGTGTCTCTGTCTGAGTGTCTGTGTCTGTGTCTCTGTGTCTCTGTCTGTGTCTGTGTCTCTGTGTGTTGTGTCTGTGTGTGTGTGTGTGTGTGTGTGTGCGTGCGTGCGTGTGTGTCTGTGTGTGTGTGTGTCTGTGTGTTTCTGTGTGTGTTGTGTGTGTGTCTGTGTGTCTGTGTGTCTGTGTGCGTGTCTGTCTGTCTGTCTGTCTGTCTGTCTGTCTGTGTGTGCAGGCACATCAGAGACCCCCAGTGGTTCCAAGTGGTACCACTTTACATATCCCGGTAACCATCAGCACATTTGCTGATGGTTACCGGGATATGTAACAGGTAGTCAAGAGCCCACACAAGCAGACAGGCAGGAAGTGGGTCACCCTTCGCAATAAAGCTTCCTGTCCTTTCAGCATAAAAGAGCAAATGTGTAGTCTTTTCATTTCAGAGAAATGTTTAGTTTGAGAAAGTAAAAACAGTATGAGATGCCAAAAGTTAGTCCAAAGTTAAAAGAAATATTGTAATTAATTCTGTTAAATGTTGCAACTTTGCTAACCAATTTGGAAGTTCAGGGAATTTGTATTTTTATTCATTTCATGTAACAGCCCCGAGTGGTTAATTCATTTAAAGTGTTCAGTTTAATAATCTTAAAAAAACAATTTGCTCTATGCTTTAAATTACAAGGTTATTATGTATAATATTAGTTATTAACGCTTATAACCAAAGTCCTTTGGATTTTGTCGTTCTGCACAATTGACCCCATTCTGACTCATTGTGTCGCGTTTTATGGTGTCCCTGGGAGCGCGCGTCTGCATACCTGCCGTCACATTTCGCCCCGCCTCCCGACGGTCGTCTCGGCAGCTTCGATCCACAAGTGGGGTCCCGTCGACGGCGTGCGGCCGGCATGTGAAAAAAGGGGGAAAAAAACAAACAACCTGAAGCAGCAAGCGTGCACTCTGTGTGTGCAGTAGAATGAGCATCAGACTTATGTCAGCCTCACACTTTTTTGCAGAAAACACATTGATTCTGGCGCATCTGTAAAGGATTTGAAGAAGCGCAGATTAGGCCTGCCGTGAGTGGACGGAAGCAGGAATACACTCCTTAGCGTTGTGCAGAGATATACCCTTTGCGGCGGCCCAGAGCCGACCGCATCCGTACACTCACTTTCGGCTGCCCTTCGCGTCTCTCAAGGGAGACTCAATTGGCCGCACGTCTAAGGTTGATTTAAGGAATTGTTTTTTTCAGCCTGCCACGAAGCACGGGAGAAGCAGAAATGTCTCTTCGCAGCAGCCGCGCTGACTGCGTCTCCACGTGCGTTTTGGGCTGCATTCGTCAGCTTTGTTTATGTTGAGGTTTTGCTGTTCTGCACATTTGACCACTGAGCTAGCAATACTCTGACTCATTAGGTCGCGTTTTGTGTGAGCGGTGTGTCTGTATGTGTGTGTGTGTGTGTGTGTGTGTGTATGTCTGTCTGTGCGACAGGTGTGTCTGCGTGTGTGTGTGTCTGTCTGTCTCTCTGTGTGTGTGCATGCGTCTCTGTGTGTTCTGTGTGGTGTCTAGGCAAAACACAGAAAAGTGGCATAATTTGTCCCATGCAGCATATGCGCTGTTCTGAGCAGAAAATGTCAGAGGATGATGAGGGATGAATGAGGGATCAATGGGTGGGTGGGTGTGTGTGTGTGTGTGTGTGTGTGTGTGTGGGCTTGTATTAAGCAAGAAGCCTTTCGACCTCAAGAAGTCCTAAAACTTCAACAAGTCTGTCTAGGGGTGTGCAGAGTAAAAATACCAGCCTTGCCATGAGGAGACAGAGAAACAGAATGAAAGTCCCTGGTGCGGAAACAAATTCATCTTCGTAGCAGCTAGGCTGACCACGTCCCCATCTTCATTTTGGGCTGTTTGAGGGTTGTAAATAGGAAGAAAATTATGCTAAATGTGAATGGGAAACGCAAAGAGTATTGGGAAGACGGGAGAGCCAGGGTGCGCGCCCAAAGAGCGAGGAAGCGGTGTAAAACGAGTAGCGTATGTAAAATGTGAAAGAAAAATAGACGGAGAGATATTCACTTTGGGTTAGGGTTAGTGCATGTGTGTGTGTCTGTGTGTGTGTGTGTGTGTGTGTCTGTGTGTTGTGTGTAGGCAAATGGCAGACCTCCCGTTTGCTCCCATGAGTGGTCTTTCGTCAGGCAGGCAGGCAGGCAGGCAGGC
>NC_050175.1:2753818-2803818 GCF_008315115.2 Sander lucioperca
TCCTCGGGTTGGAATCAGCTGGTTTGATGGAGGTAATAAGGTTGTGTGTCATCCTAGCGATGGCCGGTGGCGTAACAGTAGAAGTGACATTATTTAGATGATGTGTGGCTTTAATAATTCTGTGTATGACTTTGGTTCTAATTATAAAGTCTGGATCATCATCATCATCCTGTTTTTGCTGTTTGTTTTTCTGGGATTGAACAAACCTTCCTCTCTGTTGGTTTCCATCCTTCCAGCCCCGGGATCGCTGTTCTTGTGGCTGCCGCCACTTCTGTTGTTGGGGCCGCTGCCAGCTCCGCTGCGGGGCTTCTCGGCGCGGAGCTCCATTTTTTGCCGTTTGGCGGTCCTGGTGACGACCGCCGCCCCTGTCTTTTATCTGGTAGGTGTTGTCGTTGTTGTACAGGAATTTGGCGTAGGTTTTACCTCTGAAATCCCTGTAGTTTGACCTCTCGTTGTATCGTTGAAACAGGCGGGAGTTGCTGCGCTGATTCCCCCGGACTGCCTCGGCATAGGAGGAGCGGCTGTAGGGCTGCTGGCGGCGGGGATAGGAGGAAGTCTGTCTACTCTGGGGGTTCAGTGACTCTGGCCTTCGTGGTATCAGTCCAGAAGCCGGGTGGCATCAACCCCGGAGCGACAAACCCTGAAATTCAAAACACAATATTGCCAGTCATTTTTTCATAACCTTAACCCATTTGGAAACACAGTTCAACACCTTACATTACCTGACATCACAGTGTGTGCGTGTGTGTGTGTGTGTGTGTGTGTGCGTGTTTGTGTGCGTGTGTGCGTGTCACTCACTCAGTCACTCTCGGCGAATCCTGTCTGATCCAGAGGTTGGTCACAGGAGCCCCAAAAGGAAGAAACTGACATGCTCCCATTTGCCAGGGGCATGTTTTTATAGGGACACATATTTTTTTTTAGTTTTAGCCCAGGGATCTAGTCTGAAACAACAGAGTAGGGTCACACATTTCAAAATTCAATCCCTTGTGTGTGTGTGTGTCTGTGTGTGTGTCTGTGTGTGTGTGTATGTGTGTCTTTGTGTCTCCGTCTGTGTGTGTGTCTGTGTGTGTGTTTGTCTCTGTGTGTCTGTGTGTGTGTCTCTGTGTATGTGTGTCTGTGTGTATCTGTATGTGTGTGTCTGTGTGTGCTTCGCAATCTCATCTAGCAAATCCGGCTTTGCAATTCCACCTATCCATGCCGTCATTGTGAAGCCGGCCTCGCAATGAGTGGGTTTTTGACACTTGGAAATTAGCTGTTGGATGCTGTTCCACTTGCAGCATATGTGCTGCATTTGGGACGGAATCCAACAGCTAGTTTCAAAGTGTGAGAATGTGCTTCATTGTAAAGCCGGCTTTGCAATGTGATCTAGCCATGCCGGCATTGTAAAGCCGGCTTTGCAATGATGATTTTGACACTACACATGTTGTAAATGAAACTATTGGTTATAATGTAATGTATATATTTAATAAAGTCTGTTTATTGGATAACAATAAAAAGAAAAATAATAACTTGAACTTGAACTTTAATAACTGAACATTACATTACAATGTTATTAAACAACATACATGAACACGGTAGCCTACTCCACGAGGTCGAGGAGCATTTGTAGTGGGTCTACCTCCTCCTCCTCCTCTTCCTTCTTCTTCAGCTCTCTTAGGTTCCTTGTGTCTATCTCCTCCTCCTCCACCTCTTCCTTGATGGAGAGGCGACGGGGGGACAGCTCCGAGCTGTCTGAAAGGTCGCTCTCAAAACCCCGGGGAGAGGGGTAAGGCTGAAGAGAGCCATCGGACAGACATGGGCTGGGGGTGCGGGGAGGGATTGGGGTGCCAGGCTCCTCAGGGATGGGGGGCAGTGTGGTCCTCGGGCTGGGGGTGCGGGGAGGGATTGGGGTGCTGGGCTCCTCGGGGATGGGGGGCGGTGTGGTCCTTGGCCTCGGGGTAAGAATTACCCCCTCAAAATAACCCACCTCCTTGAAATGAAAAATAATTTACTAATTAAGTCAACGACATAGCCTATGATATATATTGAGTCGAATAACAACAGCTGTTATCTCATACAACTTTTCATATGAACATATTCTATAATATATTATATAGTACAGCTATTAAAACATGATGGATTTTTATAGGCCCCTATCTCTTTCTATATTTTATATAGTGGAAACACTTACTGTACAGGTGGGCTCCTCAGCCAGGAGGGTGGTGAGGTTGGCAAGGACCCTCTCCTCAGCGGCAGCCAGTTGCTCCTCACTGAGACAGGCGGCCACCTGTGCAGGTGTGTTCTATAATAAAGAAGATGCACATCAAATATGTTAATTTCAATTACATATTAATTAAATAACTCCAACCACGCTAACATTTTTTCACTTTGATTCATCCTCTTACAATTATCATATTTAAACTGTAAAAAATATACTCACCATCTTTCGCTGAGACATTTCTAAAATAAAAAAATAATTGAAAGTTGAAGTTACTGTTTAATGCAGGACACTTGTTTTCATGTTTTGGGCAATTTACAGGGCTCTCAAGTGTCAGCTACTTAACGTCTCATTTGCATATATTAATGTGTCGATTGTGATGGCGTTAATAAACATATGGAGTGTCTCCATTAAGTATAGCCTACAGAAGCTGAAAAACCCTAACCCTTAACTAACTTATCACATAAGCCAGTTCATGTTAAGACACAAGTTACCATTTGTCTTGCATTTCGGGTAATTAGCGGTAAACTCGATGCTCTGGCTTTAGTTCGTCACCACTCACCTCGACACAAGCCAACAAAAACGTTGTTGCTGTCTCTCTCTGCCTGTCTGCCTGTCTATACCTGCATGTCGGCTCTCTGTGGGCAGCGCGCGGACGGGCATGGCGCACAGGCCTCTGGGATTCGTCAATCCGTATCCGGGAGCCGGAGATAGACAGGTTTGAAGGCCAACCACGGCTCTGAAGTGATCTATGGTCAGGTGGGATTCAGGTAGGCTATTTACATCATTTCCATGTCCGCTATAATTGACATTCATTAAAATTGGAAATTGTTATCTGCCCACTACTTCAGATATCTGGATAATATTTGGGGTGTCTGGACCCACTCTACAAAGGACTTTAATGACTTTTTAACCACCTTAAACAACCACAATAAATCAATCAAACTTAAACCAACTGTGATTGACAACTATGTGGCTGTCCTGAATGAATAAAGACTGATAGCCTACATATGCTTTATTTATAAAACAAGCTACCATCCAAAACGCATTCAGATGTGCACGGTTGGATGGATCTTGAATATTAATAATATGTGGTGTGTGTGTGTGTGTGTGTGTGTGTGTGTGTGTGTGTGTGTGTGTGTGTGTGTGTGTATAAAAACAATTAAGTTAGAGCTGATGTGACACTTACACACATCACAAATCAATAAATAGTTTTAATTATATTTTCAGTATAAATTCACTCTGGTCAAATATTAACATTTTAATGAATAAAAACTAATTGTCAACATCAAGAAAAAAAGTGAAATTTGATATTTATTCTCACAATAAAAATAACATGAGTACATTAATGATTAAAAATAATAAATAAAAATAGCTGATTGGTTCATCTACTGCGACAGGTTGCTGAGGCTCCGATTGGAGGAGAGGAAATTACCATCCAAGCTTGGCACAGTTTAACTTAGTAATTAGTTATTACATTGGAATAGTGTGTGTGTGTGTGTGTGTGTGTGTGTGTGTGTGTGTGTGTGTGTGTGTGTGTGTGTGTGTGTGTGTGTGTGTGTCTGGGCAAATTCTGGGATTTTGCTTTTTGCTTGCTCCCAGAGGCCTCTGCGTCTCTGTCGTGCGTATTCCCGGTAGTAGACAGAGACATGATGTGCACACAGAGAAGCAGGCAGGCCGGCAGACAGACAGCCATGCAGAGAGAGAGAGAGAGCGTGCAGCCAAAGTTGTATGAGGTAAGTGTTGAAGAAGCCTAAGTAGCCAGAACGTCAAGTTTACAGCTAATTATTAACGGCTAATAACGGCAAGTGACCGAGGCCCCGGTTTCCGGGGACAGTCCCCGGTTTTGGTGACCTGTCCCCGGCTGTAGCTGTCCCCGGAAATGTACGAGGTTTTCACTGTGACTGAAAGACCCGAAATTGGAATGAAATAGTTGTGTAGCCCCATACGATGCTAAAATTATTGTTTATTTACATTGAGTCTGGTGGGTTTAGCAAACGCAATTTCGCAGACCTTTTATGTTTAAAAAAAAGGATCTTACTCTTTAACAGAAAGGTTGACCTCCTTCGAAATCCTTTCCATAATGTTGTCAGACACTTTGAATATTAATCTGAGTCTGTCAGTGGCAAAACAGCCACTTTTATGAACGTAAAAACAAGCTTTAGTAGGCCTACAATTGACGTCCTATTAACTTACATTGTAGCTTGTTTCGCCGTTGCCGACTGCAGTGATTTTGTTATCAACAGTCACCTGAACTAAACAGTTCACATCTCCTGCAAAACTCATTCACAGCAACACAGTTCTTAACACACGTCTCAAAACAGGCTCAGTGCAGCCAAACGCTATGAACAATCCTCACTGAGACAACACACACACTGTCACTCAGAACACACTGAGAGTAAAAACACTAGCAGCAAACACCAATACAGAAAATACTGACGTTCTCATCTTTACAGTTTGAACATTTGAAGTGACTTCACACTACTCAATAGTTTCTTTAAAGAAAAGATATAGATTTTATGTAATATATATATATATATATATATATATATATATATATATATATACATATGCGTCTGTCCAGCATCATGCAGCAAGTTTTCTTCATCACACTGGATGTCTGAATCATCTCTAAATACAAATGGTTGTGGTGTTTCCATTGCTTTCACCTCCATTACTTTCTGAAAAACAAGAACGCTGTTTTACTATTGTGAAGACATAGTGTTTTTCAAAAAAAATCCATAGCTGTGTATATAACCTCAGACATCTTACCTGAACATATTGGCATATTTGCTCTTTTACCTGTTTCTCTCAAACAGTACAGTGTATAATTGTTTCATTGTTATTTGGTGTTTGTGTACAAAAAATGCTTTCTGAGCTTTCTCTGTCTAAATACTGTATATGTTCACTAACTAGTCTAAAACAAGACACTTGCTAAGGCTTTCAGCTAAAATTGTAATCAGCAGTGTTTGATAGGCTCCAGACGGAAATCTATTCTGTTTTGAATGTGTGGTTAACAGTTTTGACAGCAGTGTGTTAGCATTTGAAGTGCTGTGAATCCAGTGTTGTGCAGGTCCCTGAACTTTATAATGTATTCTCATTTAAACTATTTATGTCAGCACAAATATTTTTTGTAAATTGCTTAGCCAGTGTATTCCACCATAATGGTTATTATATTGCCAGATTCCAGACAATCCCACTTATAAATCTGAATATATATTTATACTTTCAAATGACGCTGTGCAATGCAATGTGTCTGTTTTATTAATGTGTGTGCAGAGCACATGTATGCTAATGCCAATTCACTCGTACGTTGAAATAGCTAATCCCGTCTAATTTTTGCCAGTCCATGCTGTATTTGGTGTGTGTGTGTGTGTGTGTGTTAAAGTAATGGAACAAGTCAGTGTCAGTGGTTAATAACAACAAATTATATGAAGTGCTTTCATGTCGACACTGTTTATACTTCAAGAGAAAACGTGTGTTGAAATTAACATATTTGTTGTGCATCTTTGTTATTATAACACCCTGCACTTCATTGTGAGAAGCAGCTAGCAGAGGAAAGGCTGCTGGCCAACCTGTCCACCCTCCTGGCTGAGGAGCCAACCTCTTCAGTAAGGGTATATGAAATTGAAATAATTCATCTTTTTTTCTCACATTCTAATAAATGTACTTATTTAAATAATATATTGTTTAAATAATATATTACAGAATATGTTTATGTGAACAGTTGTATGAGCTAACAGCTGTTGTTATTCGACTCAATAGTATTTAAAGTAATTTATAGTAATTAGTAAATGATTTTTTTCACCGGATAAGCAGACAGAGGTGCGTCCATGTAAATTGACCCCCTGCTACCCGACACCGGATAAGCGGACAAATTTGTATGGATGGAACCTGACACCAAGACCAAGGACCCCACTGCCCTCCATCCTCATCGAGTCTGGCACCCCAAAGGTGGAGGAGGCGGAAGAGGAGGCAGAGGAGGAAGAGAAGGATGACAGGGAGGAGGAGGAGGAAGAAGAGGAAGAGAAGGATGACAGGGAGGAGATCCGGGAGGCTGAGATGGTGGAGGCTGAGTGCGAGCAGCAGAAGCCGGTAGACAGCGCTCAGAAGGCGTATTCAGGAGCAGGAGACCCCGCGGATAGAGTCTCCTACGAGCTGCCCTGGGTGGAGAAATACAGGCCGGTCAAACTGAACCAGATCGTGGGGAACGAAGAGACGGTGAGTCGGCTGGAAGTGTTCGCCAGAGAGGGAAATGTCCCCAACATCATCATAGCAGGTTAGATACTATGAATATCTGTTTAATCTTAATAATCTGACATCATTAGGTTAGAGACTTGAAATATCGTGTGTCTGTGTGTCTATGTGTGTGTGTGTGTGTGTGTGTGTGTGTGTGTGTGTGTGTGTGTGTTGTTGTGCAGGTCCTCCAGGAACAGGGAAGACCACCAGCATCCTGTGTTTGTCCCGGGCGTTGCTGGGAGCCTCCATGAAGGACGCCGTGCTGGAGCTCAACGCCTCCAACGAAAGGTAACAGGATATGCAAGTCAGAGCGTAGCCATACAAGACCAGGGCCCCCTTCAGCCCCGACCACACGGACAACACGGTCATTTAAACCGTGATTATGTTCTAAAGCACGAATAAATGACCATCCAACACTCAACAGCTGATTGGTTAGAGTTAGAGTATCTACTACGCTTTCATCTAAACTGCAAACAATGGATCTAACTTTATTCAGTTTATTTACACATACTTGAACATTAAAATGATACAGTCTATAATGTGAAAGAGAAATGTCGCTACAGCAAGTGTCTGTTACTGCCCGATGTGAGTCGAGTGCAGATGTGAGTCGCGCATGCTCAGATTTAAACTGTTTACGGCATAACGTGTCATACTGAAATTTCTGAAATCTATAAAATAATAAACGTTTCTCTTTACATACAATAACAGAAGATGGTAATCATTTCAAAAACGTTGTAGCTATCTATGACGGTTTGGTTGCTAATGTAAGCTCAAAATGCCATTCAAGTGACAGCCTTTGTTGTGTTTGATTAACTTTTAGCTAGCAGTCATTTCAAAAATGTTTTAGCTATCTATGATTGTTTGATTGCTAACGTTAGCTCATAGACTGTGCGTTAGCTCAAAAAGCCGTTAGCATCTTGTAGGCTACTGTCTTTAATGTCTTAACACACACTGACTTTAACAATGTTTGCTGTTGTGTCTTTAGGGGAATCGAAGTGGTGAGGAACAAGATCAAGATGTTTGCTCAGCAGAAAGTCACGCTGCCCAAAGGACGACACAAGATCATCTTCCTGGACGAAGCCGATAGGTCAGAGAACTAGCTGCAATTTTACCCTAAAACCACCACATGTAAATAATCAGGACTTTACTCACCAGACTCCATGTAAATGATCAGTACTTTTATCAGCGTAAAACACACTTTATTCAAAGTGGACAGAAACTAAATAAAACTGCCCAAAGACGTCTTGGTTCATCTTTCCACTGTTCCAGCAATCACTACTCTGGTTTGGTTGAAATAAACCCTTAATTCACCCATTTACATGTGTAAATATGCTGGCTCTATACACGCTAAAAGCCCTGATTATTTACATGGAGTCTGGTGGAAATAAATCCTTAATTCACAGAAGATGATCTGATTGTGTCTCGGTGTCACGCAGCATGACGGACTGCGCCCAGCAGGCACTGCGGAGGGTCATCGAGATCTACTCAAAGACGACGCGCTTCGCTCTGGTGTGCAACACGTCAGATAAGATTATCGAGCCCATCCAGTCGCGCTGCGCCGTGCTGCGCTACGCCAAGCTGACAGACGGGCAGATCCTGACACGCCTGCAGGACGTCGTCCAGAAGGAGGAGCTGTCGGTGTCTGCCGGCGGTCTGGAGGCCGTCATCTTCACCGCACAGGGAGATATGAGACAGGTAGGAGACAGACAGACAGGTGTTGTGCTGACTTCCTGTGTGTTGTGCTGACTTCCTGTGTCTTGTGCTGACTTCCTGTGTCTTGTGCTGACTTCCTGTGCGTGCTGCAGGCGCTAAATAACCTTCAGTCGACCCACTCTGGCTTCGGCTTCATCAACAGTGAGAACGTGTTCAAAGTGTGCGATGAGCCCCACCCTCTGCTGGTGAAATTCATGCTGGAACACTGCGTGGCGGGCGACATTGACCAGGCGTACAAAGTGGTGGAGTCGCTGTGGGCGCTCGGATACTCGCCAGATGACATCATCGGGAACATTTTCCGGGTTTGCAAGGTCCTCCCCATGGCCGAGTACCTCAAGCTTGAGTTCATCAAGGTGAAGCTCCGCCCACTAAACACACACACACACACACACACACACACACACGCACACACACGCACACACGCACACACGCACACACACACACACACACACACACACACACACACACACACACACACACACACACACACACACACCATGGTGTAATCGTGGTTAACAGTGTGATGTGTTTCTGTGCTGCAGGAGATAGGTTACACTCACATGAGGATATCTGAAGGCGTGAACTCTCTGCTGCAGATGGCCGGGCTGCTGGGGAGACTCTGCAGCAAGACGGCACCCCCCGCTGCCAGCTGAAGGAACTGCTGCACGCTAACGTTGATCACACTGACACCAGAGACTAGAAATAAATCACCTGTTCACTGATCAGTGTCCACACGTTCTGTTGAACCTGACTCAGAGCTGGATCTGGGCTTAAAGGAGAACTTTCCCAACAATTTCTGAAACTGGTTCAGTATTAAACAAGAAACAAGCTGTAATGTAACCCGAAATCACCATCACCAAACCCACCAGACTCCATGTAAATAATCAGGACTTTTATCATGGTAAAACACACTTCTTTCAAATTGGACAGAAACTAAATAAAACTACCAAAAGCCGTCTTGGTTTTATCTTCCCACTGTTCCAACAATCACCACTCTGGTGACTCACATAGAGTCTGGTTGAAATAAAGCCTTAATTCACCCATTTACATGTGGAAATATGCTGCCTCTATACACGCTAAAAGTACTGATTATTTACATAGAGTCTGGTTGAAATAAAGCCTTAATTCACCCATTTACATGTGGAAATATGCTGCCTCTATACATGCTAAAAGAGTGTGTGTGTGTGGTGTGTGTGTGTGTGTAGAGCTAATGGAGACACCAGCACACATTTTGAATAAAGACTGATACATATGCTTTTATTTATAAAACAAGCTTAGGTGGCAATGTTGTCCCCCCAGAACTGGCCCTAACACAGGAAGGCTTGGGCTGACTTCATCCACCTCAAACAAGGTCATGTCACACACACACACCACTCACACACACACACACACCCACACCACTCACTCACACACACACACACACACACAAACCACTCACTCACTCACTCACACACACACCACTCACTCACTCACACACACACACACACAAACTTTGATTCCCTTGCGTCCTCTCACTGATCTTGATGTCACTGATGTAAACTTTAGTCTTATGTCAGCTGGTCTTATGAGAACCTACACACAAAGACCTGTAAACAGAGAGATAGTGTCAGTAAAGCATTTTGTATTGATCAATACAAAATAAAAACAATATAAAAATGAAAATAACAAACTTATGAAGAGGATGAAAAGGTTGGAGGCCTCACCTTTCTCAAATGTTCTGTCCAGATGCTGCTGAGCCAGTTTCAGGTGTCTTCGCAGCCTCTCCAGTTCCCGCGATGAAGCCTCGTCGCCAAAGGACTCGCAGCCCGAGTCTCCCTGCTTGTCCCTGAAGCCCATTTTCCCCGACGGGTCCTTCTTCAGAGCCGTGTGGTAGCCTGGAGGTGTAGATGGCTGGCGGTGGGGGGTGGGTGGCTGCGTCTGCCGTGGGGTGGGAGGCTGAGGCAGCCGTGGGGTGGGAGGCTGAGGCAGCCGTGGGGTGGGAGGCTGAGGCAGCCGTGGGGTGGGAGGCTGAGGCAGGCGTGCGCAAAGCCAGTCCCGGATACCGCTGATGCTGAGGTGAAGGAACTCCAACATGGTGAAGAGCAGACACAGGGCGCTGACGCCATACATAATGCGCAGGAAGGTGGTTTTCTCTGTTGGGCGCGAGACGAAGCAATCCACTTTGTATGGGCAAGGGGAGCGTGTGCATACGTACGCCGGGGCCACCTCCAGTCCATAAAGGATGTACTGTCCGAACAGGAACGAGGCCTCAAAGATGGCACGCAACAGCAGCTGAAACAGGTAGACCTTCATCAGGCCATTGCGCTTGATGCAACGTTTTCCGCCGTGCTTTTTGCTGGGCTTCTCCGTGACTTCTGCCTCAATCTCTTCCAGGGTCATGGGTTCCTCCTCCTCATTATCCTCCGCACCGTGGCTCACTATCGGCATCCTCTTCCTGCCCCGCGGCTGGTAGTCATTGTCCTCCATGCGGGCAATCTTATGCATAGCAAAGCCAAGGTACATGATGGAGGGGGTGGCGATAATAATCACCTGAAATGCCCAGAAGCGAATGTGTGACAGTGGCGCAAACGCATCGTAGCACACGTTCTCGCAACCGGGTTGCAGCGTGTTACACACAAAATTACTCTGTTCATCAGAGTAGATTGACTCGCCCCCGACCGCAGTAAGCACGATTCGAAAGACGATGAGGAGGGTCAGCCATATTTTGCCCACGAAGGTTGAGTGGTTGGAAATCTCGTCCAACAGGCGCGTAAGGAAATCCCAGCTCATTTTGCCTCTGCAGCAGAAGGGAAGCTCTCAAACCTGTGCAGAAAAGGAGGGGGGGGGGGAAGATGACAAGATGATTATTTAGATGTAAAAGAGCATGTGGAAGGTAATATTTAGCAGTCACTGCAGACATTTGGTTTCAACTACATATCAATATTCATAACACAAATCAATATGCCCAAGCCATATGAAGGACAGCATTTCACAGATATGATTGTTAGCAAACAAATTATTAAGAATGATACAGACATGTATTAGAATGACTTCAAATGTAAATATATGCAACATTTTTCATTAAAATCAAATGTAATGATCGACCTAAATTAATTGAGTTATTCATTTTGGTGCACCACATTTCACCTGTGCCACAGGTAGCCAATGTGTAACATTAAAAGATGATTTATAAAATCATGCCAACAATTATTATTTTAATAGCTTAGTATTCTATGCAAAAAAAATAAGTTATGTAGAAAGGCTTTAGGCTGTGTTACACCTTAATGTAGGCCCAGTTTAATATGCAACTTCATTTTATACAATATATGTAATATATTACATGTCCCTGGACTCCCTGCTCCGTCTCTCTCAGTTAATGGGTCCATAGTGTTAGAATATATTTTGTGAAAGTGTTAAGAAAAGGTTTTAGAGTTCATGGGGCTGACCTCAGTGCCTCTGTTTCCCTGAGTTATGAGAGACCATCTGGTTTTACAGTGATTAGACATTATAAAGGAAGGGTGAGAAAGATCCTCTCTGATCAGGGGAGGGAACGAGGCAAACAATGGTCAGCACTATGCAAGCGTGGGATTTGTGACACTGTATGGAAATGACCTGGCTCTCATGAAAACTCCTTAAAGTTTGTTGGAGATTAAAACACAAGTGTTCAAAATCCAACAATAGAGGCATGCTTCTTCTGAGCTGAGAATTGGAAGTCAAGGTCATGTTTTTATACATTGTTACAAATTACTCAGGAGCCGGCTGGAGCCAGAGGATCTGGACTGGATCCAAACTGATGAGAGCAACACCAGTGATGGGACAGAAATGGATAAATACACAGAATTATTATTTTTTTTTTATGGGCCCGACCGGTCAAAACGTTTACATTTTAGCTTAAAATCCTACAATAGCTTAACAAAACGTTGGAAGACTTTCACTACTTTTACATCTTCAATTGTCTTTTAGATCAACAAGGTGCATGTTGTCATAGACCAACAAACGTTCTGCTTTCAGGCCTGTTTAGAATGTGTTTTGCTGCTGCGGTTAAAGGATGTCCTATGTGTGTGAAATCACAAATCTTGGCATCTCTGCTATTAAAACTCTGCAGCTGCCGAACTCAGATTACCACAAGATTAAGCAAGTATCAAGCAGGCATGGGCCGTAACATTTTGAGTTACAGAGGGGATACACATTATATCAGGCCGTTTTTTCACCTGATTTAATGTGTACCCCCTCCCCTAACATGCAAAGTGAATGTGTGTTATTTTCTGTGTTCTTTTGGTCACAATGAACAACCTGATGATAATATGGAGATGTCTGCCTACAGTATATGTAGCTAGCTAAGGTGCATGGCAATATGAAACTTTGAAAAACACTGTTGATTAATCCACAATACTAAACGACGCAAACAATTCACACGTTGCCTTAATGTAACAGACAAATAAACGTATTTATGTAGACAAATGGGTCCCTTGTTGGATAACCCTGTCGAGTCTTCCACGTTGCTATTTGTTCCATTTAAGATGTGAATTCCAAGTGCAGCAGTTAAACTCCGCTTCTCTGAGTGCAGTCCCGGCGGCCAGGTCACGAACATCCTTGCGGGGTTAAGTGCCTTGGCACGTTATTATTAAAGAGTAAAGTACAGGGTCTAACAGTTCTGTTAGAAACCGCATTAAACCAGTCGAAATAACAACCGCACAAGTCGTTTTGCACGTACATATAACTTAAGAAAATATTTAAAATAGCCTACAACATACCTCAAGAATTTTACCAGCAGTCACCACTAGCGCGAATTCTCTCCAGATTTTTTTTTTTTCCCGAAATGCACTTGAACTCGTTTACAGTCGTCGTCAGTCGGCATCTGGTCGGCAGCAACAGCCACTGCCTGTCGTCCTTACTAGCTACTTACGTGAAGCTAAATTATATATATATATATATATATATATATATATATATATATATATATATATATATATATATAATATATAAAATTGTCAGCTCTGCAGAATGCATAATGTCAAAAATCCATTAAGCCTCTTTTTCATTAATACTAAATAGTGACGTGTCGGTTTTATGTTTTGTCTGTATTTATTATGTGTTAGTGTCATACATACATTTCATTTGAGATCTTGTTAATGCACCAGACTTGAGAGCCCACACCCTCCTTCCAATTCTCAGCTGCAAATGCTGGAATGAACTACAAAAAACCCTGGAACTCAAAACCCTTATCCCACCAACTGCCTTTAAAGTAGCTACATCTGTCTGAGCTACTGTCCCATCACTGTACGTGCTGACTGCTCTCCATCATTCAAGCTCTGTTTTGCACACCCTTATTCCATTATCTCTGTCTTGCCCCTTTGCACAGTTGCACATCCTCACCTGTGCTGTTTTTATATGTTTATGCTTCTTTGTGCTAATCATCAGCCACTTTTTACTCATGCACACCGTGTTATTACATTTCCACATCACTATCTAGAACAACACTCTGCACTTACTGTACACTGATTTTCAGCATCCCAGCATTTATTTAGACTGTCTATTCACGTATATTGGGTTATTACTGATCTACTTAATTACCTAATCCATTATTTGCACTGTATATTGAATCTTTACTACATTCAGCCTCTATATAGATTATCTACTCATGTTTACTGTATACTGACGTTTCACCACATTTCAGCATTTACAAGGACACATGCATCTAAAACTGTATGTTGTCTTGCTTGTCTTGTCTTATTTTTAAACTTTGTTTTTACAGTATTTATGAGCCAGTTGAATGACATTTCCTTCACATGTGCACTCTGTATGTACAGTTGAATGATAATAAAAGCTATCTTCAGATCCTTTACTTAAGTCAAACTACTAATAACACTTTGGAAAAAGTATGTTTTATTAGCACTTGAGCAAAAGTGTGTACCATCAAGACAATGTACTTAAATTATTCAGTGCAGACAGAAAAATCTTCATATTTTATAAACTTTACACATTCAAAACAGTTCTGTTCTGAGCTAAAGCCAAACACATAATAGGTTTAGGAATCAGAAAAACATGGTTAAAGTGGTTAAACTATCACTGATTAGACTTCGATCCAGCATTGAATTAAGTTTCTGGGCTGTGTCAGAAGGGGTAGAGGTCTTTATGTTTGAGGAAACCCTTGGGAAGGAACTCATTAGCATATTGTGCTGTGATTGGTTAAGTACAGGTCTCCGTCGTCGTGGCTCCCAGCCTGCACTGGGGGAATTGGACTCTTTCGTCGTCGCTCAGCATTGCAAGGTAAACGGATTTTGATTTGAGGTATCTGGTTAAAATATATTTAGAAATTATATTTTCTTATTAAAAACGAGATACCGGACTCATTTATAAGATGACATGTTGTGTTTTGACAATGTTTGTAAAACAGCCAAAGGAGAAATGAATTAAAAATGAATTGTGTTTTAAATACAGAGTAATGTAATTATGATGCATCCTCAGCTATTATCACATCACTTTTTTATTTTTTATTTAATCAGTTAAATAATCAGTATTAAAAAAACATCACATCAAAACACACACATTTATAAATGGCATATCGTTTACCTACACTGCCATCATCATCATCGCAATAATAAACACATCGCCAAAACTTTAGTGTGAGGCGTTCGGGGAGACCAGCAGAGGTGGGCTTTTGGAAAGTCTAACCTGAGTGCGAGGCATTCGGGCAGCGGTCCTCTCTCCGTGATGAAGTCGAACAGATCCTGTGCATGCGGCGGGCACTCCAGCACCAGCAGGAAGCCCCGCCCCTTCATCTCGAACCAGTCCAGCATGCGGACGACGCTGCTGTGAACCCCGACCTCAGCCAGCCGCTGCAGCAGAGTGATCTCCGTGGGAACGGGGCCAACCTCGCCGGGCTGAGGGCAGAGAGAGGGAGATTATAAACATCTGCATCACGATATTTACAGCATATTATGTACCGGCGCTTCTCAAAGTCAGTCAATAACTTGTTAGTGATCTTGAATATATACACGAAAAAAGGAGACAAACATTTTGAGAAGGAGAAAATAAAACTTAAAGAGAGGACACAAATAACGTGGCAAGAACGGCGACAAAAACGTCTTCACACTGCATGAAGCTCCAAGGTTGTACAACAGTCGGAGCAGGAAAACCGAGAACTCAGATTAAATGTTATTTTGTTATCGACAATTGTTCTGGACCACTGACCTGGAACCTTTGAAGGGAACGTATGACATCATCAAAAATGTTTTATTTTTAAGCATATATATATATATATATATATATATATATATATATATATATATATATATATATATAAAACAATATACGCTTCAAAATAAAAAATTTTTTAATGTTACAGCTGAGAGAGAAGTACACCAAATGTCTCATTTTAAACGTAAGATTTATTTATTTGATGAGCACAATGCACATTAATCAACATTTCTGTAAATGCGTCAATAATTGTGGCATATTTAACCCATGTAAAGTTATGAGTTTATGCACTGTCCCCTTCATAAATAATGTCCTGTACAAATGTTTCTGTCCTCGTGTGCTGTAACTGTGTTCTATTTTTCTGCAGAACAGGAACTTGCTGGAAACTAGTTTTTAAACTGAGTCAGGCCCGTTTATATTGTAACTTAATGTTACTTTTAACTTTTCTGTATAATAAATAAAATGAATGAATGAGTATTTTTCAGTTTTGGGACGGTTGGTCGGACAAAACAAGACATTTAAAAGACGCCGTGTTTATCTTTTGAAAACATTTTTTCACTGATTTCTAAGATTTTTTGGGACCACAAAAGATTGAACAAAACTATGTTTGTGACACTCACCAGTCTGGCCCACTGCGGCAGCGGAACTCTTTCTCTGAAAATCATTTTAATGGCAACCTGGGAGGGACAAAAATGAGACAAACTTATAGTTAGCATTTGCAGAAGCAGTAACTGAAGTCATAAATACGTTACGTCAGTATGTTATCTTATCTTATCTTATTTTATGTTATAGCGAGATATAATCCAGAGTTCATAAAATAACATACATGAATCTTTAACACTCCACAAATATACTTCAGCATCCGACATATAGCTTAATTATCCACAATGTAGGATACAGTATTAATAAATAGTACTGCCATCTACACATACATATACATACATACATACACACATGGGGCTGCAACTACCAATTATCGGGGATTACTTTCTGGATGAATGGATTATTTGTTTGGTCTCTAAGGTTGGCGATTAATTTAATAGTTGACAACTAATTGATTCATCTTGGCAGCTCTAGTTTTTATGTAAGTTGTCAAGTAAGTATGTAAGGAAAATAAGAGGATGGAATGAATGAGGCAAGGATGGAAAGAAAAGGGAAGAAAGGGAGGGAGGCAGGCAGGCAGATACGGAAGGAAATGGAGAGGAGGAGTGTGACCTTAAGTCCATCACAAAG
Organism: Sander lucioperca; assembly: GCF_008315115.2. Lineage (NCBI taxonomy): Eukaryota > Metazoa > Chordata > Actinopteri > Perciformes > Percidae > Sander > Sander lucioperca. The sequence goes on from NC_050175.1 coordinate 2,770,380, forward strand.
CCTCTGGCCTGAAAACACCGAACCGAAACCGCCGCTGGCGATCAGAGAGCCGCAGCGATACTGACTGTTGAACGGTTCCATCACTGAGGTAGACAAAGAGATAACACACAGCACGTCAGTCAGCAGAATATATTTTATATACACAGGAGATCTCAGTGTTTCCCTGGCTTTGTGGAAGATGTGGGTGGTGTGTAAATGCATGTTGGTCGACAGGGAAGACAACACAAAATTTAAGAAAATGTTAAGTTTTTCAATTTAAAATAAATGCAATTTCCCCTGGACATTTAGTGTCTCTTTGTGGTACTCTGTGTCTCTTTTTCAAATCCTTTTGGACCGTGATTACCACCATATCTGTGTCTGAAACGTTGGAAAATGGAGCTTATGGAGACAGAATTAGCTAAATAATCTAATTTGATTGTGATATGATTCACAATATTGCAGGGAATGGTCATTTTTGTATCACACATTTATATTGAAAAAATAAAATAAAAATGGATTATAGTGTGATTTTTGCGAGGATGTGTAGCAAACAACAGACAGACTACACACACACACACACACACACACACACACACACACACACACACACACACACACACACACACACACAAACACGTGAGACGTTTACCTATTTAAATAAAATTCCGTAACCGTGGAAACGGTTCTTATATTAGCTAAGCCGTCAACGCCAGTAACGTTAGCATAAGTGAACGGCCGGTTGGGCGCTAACCCAGGCTCCTTAAATCGCCGTTTTTCAATGTAGTCTGGTTGGCTCTAAACGAAACTGTTAAATGAGCCGCTGCAAAACATTAAAACTAATTAGCTAAAGTTCAAAGTTAGTTAATAGACCGGTTAGTCTACAAGTTGCCTGCTGCAGGGTGGAAATGCATTCTGATAAACTGACTGATTCACTATGAACTTGCTTTATTTATCACGAGAACACCCTGGTTTTCTGTTCTCACCGATTTTTCCATGAACTCCGTCATCCAGATGAAGCTTCGCGGCTTGGTTCTCCAACATGTCCCAAGGCTGCAGGCTGGACTCTCGTGTCATGTCCATGTCTGGACGTTCCGCCAGGTGCAGTCCTCAAGCTTCAACTTTTCAAAGTAAAAGCTCGCGTTTGGAATAAAACACTCTCTATAACAGAGATCTTCAACAGGGGATCCTCAGAGTTACTTCAGGGGGGCCACCACATTAATTATAAATGTCTTTAAGTTTTTTCAAAAATTAAAAACGTTTTAACATGAATCCAACATATTATTAGCAAATATAAATCAGCCTATTTGTGAAAAAAACAGACATTGATGATAGGCTTACTGGCCTATAGGTAAGGTAGTCACTAAGGTAGCCATCCACAGATACAGTTCATCCAAAGGATTCACTGTGACACATGTACAGTAAACGTGATTTATAAAAACATGCCAACAATTAATATTTTAATAGCTTAGTATTCTATGCATAAAAATGTATGTATCAAGGCTTTAGGCCCCTTTACACGTTATTGTAGGTCCAGTTTAATATGCAACTTCATTTCTACAATATATGTAGTAGGGGGTCCTTGATCCATCTTTCTTTTAGTTAAGGGGTCCTTGGCTTATAAATCGTTGAAGACCCCTGCTCTATAAGATAAATGCAAACTATCATGCTAATGAATACAATTCTTAAAAATATATGTCCGTTTATAAAATAAATGCATAGACAAACTAAAAATCAATTAATTCTATGCCTGCAACCAGTACCTTGTTTGAGTGGCGTGACCCATTTATTTCCACAGTGTATTTATGCTCATTTTAGTACAGCTCAGTCCATAGATCTTCTTAGGTAAGTTTTTATTTTTTATAGTATCTTGTACAAATGCTGCCTGCAACAATGCCTCTCTGACACAGTCAAAAACTGTTTGCTTCCCCAGCCTGTTGCCAGTCGGGGAAGTCCTTGATGGCTCTCTCAGCTTCGGACTCAGGAAAGTAGGATTCCTCGGTGCTGCTGCGGCAAGAACAAAAGATTTGGGTTATGTGCATAATTCGAAGAAGTAACTTTAAATGCATGGAATTTTTTTTTTTTTTTGTTTCTTCTCCCTTTTGTTTTATAAGAAGTGGTTGAGTAATAATTGTAACCTAAGTCTTTTTTTTTTTTTGCACGTGAATAGAAGACCAGTTTCATTAAGTAGAATATGGCAAGCCAAATGTTAACATAGTTAAATTCTCTGCTAAATTTTCCTCAGAGGTTCCAACAGTAAGGCCATTTGGTCAGTAGTGTGTGTGTGTGTGTGTGTGTGTGTGTGTGTGTGTGTGTGTGTGTGTGTGTGTGTGTGTGTATGTGTGTGTCTGTGTGTTTAAAAAAATGGAAACAACTCCTCACTTTAGATTTTTGCCCGTGTGCGTTGTGGACTGCACGAGACTATAAATGATCACTTTGGTTTCATTGAAGCTACGTGGATGGCAGGATAATCTCGGGCTAGACCAGGCTGCTTGGGCTTACTGACCATCAATGTGTGCGGCATTGCCAGTGCTGGCATGGACTCTTTGTAACAGTTGGTGGCTTGGCAGAACTTCTCTACGTCTCCCACAGCTCTTTGAAGTTGTCCTGGCTCAGTGGCATGTTCTGGCTCAGCCTGTCAAACCCGTGCTCCTCCATTTGTTTCCCCTCCTTCCACGGCATGCTGCTGGGAGAGATTAATCAGATTTAATGTTGCTTAAACTGTAAACCATTTAAGCCAGATTCACTCAGCATAGGCATCATGTTGTTATAACAACGAAACCCACAGAAAAAAACAGATTCTCAACATCAAGAAAAAAGTACAATTTAATTTTTGTTCTCACAAAACTTTTTACAGACACCAGCCATCTCACATCACATCTTATTTTTTTTTAATTTCAGGAATTGAGTTCCTTTATGTGTTAAATGTTTATAATGTATATACCCACCATATTTATAATCATTAATTTAAAAAAATTCAAGTCAATTTTTATTTTTTCATATTCAGGTTGGCTCTAGATTTAATGAATTTACTTTGAAATAGGGTGTCTTGTTCTGTCTTGAAATGAGAGTATTACAGATATGACTGTGAACCTCTGGCAGAGTGATACACTCTGGAATTTTAATGGCTGGCCTGGATAGAAATGCTAATATCAGCCAGTGTAAATGGGTGTGTGCATGTGCCTGACTAATGGCCACTTACTTACTGTAATGGTCTGGCCAAGTGCTCTGGTCTTGCAGATCTGCTGTCTCCCTTGAAAAAGAGATTTGAAAATCTGAGTCTAAAGACTAGAGACTAAAATTACTAAAAATAGACTGTCTTGAATTTAGTTTATAAGTTAAAAAAAAAGGTTTCTGTATTTACATTCCACAAAAAAACAAACATACAAAAAATAAAAAAGGCATCTATCTTTACATGCACCTACTAAATAGTGCACTCTCCTATACTGGATCCTGACTTGAGGTGTTTTGGGGATGAAATATCCAGAGATGAAAGAAGTAAAAACAATATAAAAATTAAAAAAAAAAAAAAAGTTTAACAACTGCCTGTCCTTTTGCTGTATCATTGCTTGTCAGTCAGTCAGTCAGTCAGTCTTAAAATCCAAGTGTATCCTTCCAGTGAGTCAAAATATTGTCTCCTGTAGTCGGAGTCCAGTGGACTTTGTCGTGGCCTGTTTGAAATAATTCTGTTGGCAATTGTGGGAGGTGTGGGAACTGAGTTATTGCCAGGTTAATTTCAATCAGTGTGTGCCTCTCAGTTGCTGGTAAACATCCAGAAAAATTTATCAATGGAATAACTATTTTTGCATTTGGAAATTTCTTAGTGGCAACACTGTAGATTTGATTTATCTGTGACCTGACCTGCTCTATATCTCTGTTTCTCTTCTCATTTATGCCAAAAGAGAGGATGACTCTTTGGACCTGGTTTGAGTATTTTGCTTTTTCCAAAATCTTCAGTGCATGGATCAATTTTGAACCTGGAAATGAATCAACTTGCACCCTATGGTCATAGCATTTCGGTAACCGTCCAAGATTTGAATCGCCCAAAAGCAAAATCGTTCTGTGAACTACTAAGTTCCAGTTAGTTAGTTTGTCATTGTCATGTCTGTGCCGTTTAAAAAGTGGTTGGTTGTCAACTGCATCCAGTTGCTCAGTCAGTTTTTCTTCCACTTTTGCTGTCACATCTGTGTTAAAATATGCCATAGTTAATTTTGTGTCTTTCACTGCTAAGGCCCATGAATTCCTCCAGTTTGCTGTGCTAACATTTTTAAAGTTGTTTGAACAATCTTTTATAAAGCTCTCAAGGTGTCTTGCTATCAGGGAGATTGTAGTGCCAGTCCAATTTATGAAGTTGATTTGAAGTATTTGCTGAATTTGGACATCATCAGGCTTAGCTTTTGCAGCCAGCCACGGCCGGAGTTGATCCAATGCTTGTCTGAAATCGCCATTAAATGTTTGGCAGTAGTGGAGATGATGGTAGGCTTTTAAGTAATTTTTGAAGGTTTTAACAAGGACTTTTCTCTCTGCCATATTTACTTTTAGATGATTTTTGTTCAAATACAAGGCACCGGTCAATAATTATTAGATCAGTCTATCTTTGGACAAGATAAAAGTCGTAAAGTCAGTCAAGAAAGGTTTGCTCAGTTTGCAATTATAATTGCAGTTGGTTTCTTCTGGGTGAAATGTCTTTGTCTTCGGTGGTCTGTCTTCTTCTTTCTGCTTCAGTCTCTCTCTCTTCTTCCGTCCGTCTCCTCTCCTTCCTCTCTCTCTTTCTTTCTTCAGGCCGCTGTGGTCTCTCTTCTTCAGTCTTGGCTTTCTTTCTTCAGGCCGCTCTGGTCGTCTATCTGGAAAGATGATGTGTGTCTCTGCAGTCAGGTGAGGAATGGTGTTTGGCCTCTGATGGGCCATTTATATGCAGCCAGTTGGGTGATGGGCGGGGTTGCAATGTTTCAACTCCACTCTGTGATTGGACTATTCAAAACAGAGTTGTCCAATCACAGAAGTGTTTTGACAACTTTAAACTCCACCCCCCACACAGGTTACATAAAAGCCCAACTCTAAATGCACAAATCAGCAATACAGCAGAGCAGAACAGAGAAGAGCAGAGCAGAGCAGACGACCACTCCAGAGACCAGAGATAATCTTCCTGACTGAATAGAGCAGAGCAGAGCAGAGCAGAGCAGACGACCACTCCAGAGACCAGAGATAATCCTCCTGACTGAACGCCCAAAAGCAATTGTAATTGCTGAAAGAGCATTATTTCCTGCTGGGATTTTATCAGCTCCTTTGCTAACATCTTTTAAAATGTCTCCCAAGAGGTAGATGAATATAGCTACAATCTTTCATCACTATGACAATGCAATGTCTGTGTGTGTGTGTCTGTCTGTCTGTCTATGTGTGTGTCTGTGTCTGTCGACTTTCACAACATCTTGACGATACATTTGGTGCAAAACTAATTTGTACCTGTGGACTTAGGCTGTGGAGCTCTGAGCTAACAGAACGGGAAAAGCCTTCTTATATACAGTCTATGGGAAAATCAGGGTTTCTATCGCCAGATGAGGGACAACTCTGTCTGGCTTATTTATGTAGCATGGAAACTTGGTGGATAGCATGCTAGCGTTAGCTAGCTAACTAACAGCCAGCCCGCTTCTAAATAAATACCTTTTAATTATCTAAACACTTTTTAACAGTCAAACTAAAACACTGGCGGTGAGCTCCATGGCCTGCAGCCGCAGACGGACCGTCATCAGTGGGTAACAGGTGCCAAGTTTCGCATCCCTGCCGAGAATTGCATCCACTAGGGAAAATAATGATTTTATAAGGCAAAGTACTGTTTAAAAACTAGGCAATAGTAAATCTCTTTGTCATGTTCATCAATAATGATTAGGATTTTAGAAGGTTTAGAGACATCAATGTTTTATCAGACTCTGTAGTAGCATTTCCTTGCTACCTAGATGCAATTTTCGGCAGCAATGAATTCTGCAGAAATTATTGTTTCTGCCCAAGCGGGTGCAATTCTTAGCAGGGATGCACAACATCAGCAAAGCAAGCTCTGGTCATGGCCGGGGGATGGGCCGCTGCTACCGGATGTGGGGCTCTCCGTGTCCCGCTGGAGCTCCGCCTGCAGGTCGAGGTTGGCAGCGAAGCTTTCTGGCAAAAGCAGTGTTGCTACGCTGGTCGATCCCCACTGATGACGGTCCGTCTGCGGCTGCAGGCCCTGGAGCTCACGGCCAGTGTTTTAGTTTGACTGTTAAAAAGTGTTTAGATAATTAAAAGGTATTTATTTAGAAGCGGGCTGGCTGTTAGTTAGCTAGCTAACGCTAGCATGCTATCCACCAAGTTTCCATGCTACATAAATAAGCCAGACAGAGTTGTCCCTCATCTGGCGATAGAAACCCTGATTTTCCCATAGACTGTATATAAGAAGGCTTTTCCCGTTCTGTTAGCTCAGAGCTCCACAGCCTAAGTCCACAGGTACAAATTAGTTTTGCACCAAATGTATCGTCAAGAGTGTTGTGAAAGTTGAGGTGCGCAGATTCGCCACTTTGTGATGCGAGAGAGCTCATATGTGAAGTTGCAGTGACAGATTCCAGAGGTTGTAATCACTGAGTTGTGGTTGTGATGGAAAATGAACCAGAGTAAAAAAAAAAGTATACGAGTAAATGTTGCATTATAAGTTTGCAGCTGTCATTGTGTCATGTAAATATCAATCTACACATTTGTGAATATTTTTTCTGTAACTTCACATTCAGAATACAGGTGTGTGAACATTTTCTACAAGTGCAAATTTCAACTTACAAGTTCAGATTTTTTTTACAAGCTCTCATGTTTTTTTTCTTTGTATGACTTCAAATTCAGATCACATGTGTGTGAATATTTTTTACAAGTGCAAATTTTATTTTTACAAGTGCAAATTTAATTTTTACAAGTGCAAATTTTAACATACAAGTTCAGATTTTTGTTCTGCAAGTTCTCACATTGTATTCTACAAGCTCTCCCTTTTTGCACCATATTTACCTTCATAGGCGTCAACCCCGGAGCGACGAGCCCTGAAAGTAAAAACACAACATTGACGGTCATTTTTTCATAACCTTAACCCATTTGGAAACACAGTTCAACACCTTACATTACCTGACAATTCAGTGTGTGTGTGTGTGTGTGTGTGTCTGTGTGTGTCTCTGTGTGTTGTGTGTGTGTGTCTCTGTGTGTGTGTGTGTGTCTGTCTGTCTGTCTGTCTGTCTGTCTGTGTGTGTGTGTGTGTGTGTGTGTGTGTGTGTGTGTGTGTGTGTGTGTGTGTGTGTGTGTGTGTGTGTACGTGTGTGTGTGTGTGTGCGTTTCTGCATACCTGCCGTTACATTTCGCCACCTCCCGACTGTCGTCGAAGTAGCTTCAATCCACAAGTGGGGTCTCTTCGACGGCGCGCGACCAGCATGTGAAAAAAGGGAGAAAAAAAACAAACAACCTTAAGCAGCAAGCGTGCACTCTGTGTGTGCAGTGGAATGAGCATCAGACTAATGTCAGTTAGCGTTTGCTCTTAGCACTACCATACAATGTACGTGCTTTGCCTGTTTACTCCTGACAGAAGCGCTCACTTAAGGGTATACTCCCTCTTGTGGCTGAAGGGAGCAACAACATGTTTCTACTACAATGCCTGAGTGCAGGGAGCACAGTGACTAAAGCATAAAGCAATGCACATTTTAATGAACATGAACTGTTATAATGCTATTAAATTAAATTAAATAAAGACTATTAAATTATATATATATATATATATATATATATATATATATATATATATATATATATATATATATATATATATATACAGTAAAGTTATCTTAATGTCCTGACAATTGAGTTACAGGAATAATGTTGTAATGTTCACATTTTGTAGTGTACACTGACCGCATGCTTGAAAGGCATCCTTACATGGACATGTGGTGAATCCACTTACAGTTGGAAGACATGTATCACAGCTGAAAAATATACTCACAAATGCAAACTTGGTCTAGCACCTGACTGCAAATGTCGAAGAAAATGTGCGTGACCTTTAAACAGTCACATTGGCCAGAAAACAAAACAAAACAAAAAAACATCAGGTCCTTAAATCAAGCCTTTGTCAAATTAACAAATAAATGAAATTGTCATTAATGTGTAAAATAGTTTTTAACTTTGTAAGTAGTTGTTATTTGTATGACTATTCTCCCGTTAATCAATTGTTTGTAGAACAAGTGGCGAGACATGCTGTTTACTAAGAGTGACATCTTCACAGTGCTTTGAAGGTGTCACTTAATGGAGATGTTCCAAATTTACTCAAATTTTTTTTAAATTTTCAAAATTTACTTCCACCTAACCATGTGACACACATGAAGCTAGGACACTCGGCTAAAAATGTCATGCTAACAAACACACCCAATCTCACGGAATAACCAACTGGAGAAAAACAACAACAAAAGTATGTGCATACATTTATAGCTACGAATTGTGTGACCTAACTTTGCTGTTTTTCTAACCCTTGCTGTTAACATCCTCCATGGCACGACCAGGAAATTATTGGTTGTTTGAATAGTTTTTTAACAACTCTACCCTTACCATGTCAAATGTTGTGTAAAAAAAAAAAACATATTTGTATTTATATAGATCAATTTAGTGCAGTAAAAAGTACATTTCCCTCAGAGATGTAGTGTAGTGGTGCACATGAAAAGGACAAAACACAACGAGTGTTGTTAAATGTTGTACGATGGTCATTTGGCTCCATCCAGTGACCAAAAGTCTATTCTGCAGCATATGAGCTAAATTCAGCACTAGGGCAGGCACAATGTTAAGAATAATAAATAAACCATATCTACTTAAAGTCAAAGACAAAAGGAAGCAATATTGAATTCAAACATATCAAACATTTATTAAATTGAACATACACATGTGCAACATATTTGACTAGTCAAGCTACAATGAAATAAATATAAAATATACATAATATTAACATGAAAAAGGAAAAATAAATGCATATATAAACCAATAAAGTACACGGTAAAAACCACAGCTTCAAAAAAAACGCTCCATAAAAAAAAAAAAAAAAAAAAAAAAAAATGTATTTCTTCCTTACAGCAAAAAAATAGAAAATCACTTGTTCTGCAATTTGTGGACCAGAGCCCGGAAATTATGGATGGTCATCTTGAGCTTTTGGCATTTCTGCAGAAGTGCTGGCTGTCTCTGGAGAACGGCATTCATCTAAAAATCAAACACAGTACACAAACAATCAGGAGTGTTGTAGTGGGAAGGTATCCGTTTGGAAAAGGTTACAGTCTGTCAGATAATATTACAAGTATGATCCAGTCTGAAAGTCTTTTGTGAACATGTTTTGCATGCTTTAACTGTGCACGCAATCAGGTGTAATCCCTCCAAAAGGGAAAACAGAGAAGTTGCTCTCTGGGGAAATGACCCTTGTTACACAAATAACTTAGACATCATGTCCGTCACAAGAAACACTGTGATATTTACCATGCCGACGGTGATCGTTTCACTCCACACATCACGGAAGACTCTCTTGATGTCTGCCTTGAGGTCATCAGGGTACGTCAAAACCCTCCTCCTCTGAAACACAGGAAGAGAGTAGCAGTAAGGTTTTGCGTAAGAAAAAAAAATATTGAAGTACAGCTAAAGAATTTCTTGCATTATACTTACAGTTGTCGACGAAGCAGGACTCCTCTCTTTGGGCAGGCAATACCCACTGTCCTGGAATAAGAAAACATGAAATGGAGTAAGCTGAACCAATGTTTGACAGTGTGTAATGTTAATTCATTTACACAAAGTCTGATAGAGGCTGTGTGAAAGGTTTGACAGTAAATCTGCATTTGCAAGTGTAATCATGTAATGTTAGTGGGTGTAACAATCCAAATAACATTGCAGACCAAAATGCTGTGGCTTACCCTCCGCGGCTTTTTCAGAGGACTCTGCAGCTGCAAGGAAAACAAAATTGGGTATGAGAAGTTGACCCCATACTGTGATATGCGCTAAGTTACGCTGTGCATAGACGCTGACCAATTCTTCTGCATTCTCAGCTGTCAACCCTTCTTCGGACTCATCGGTTAACCCGCTGCTGTTGTCCAACTTGTCTGGCGTGTCAGTCTTCTCTGTGTCCTCCATCTTGCTTAAATCGCCCCCACTTGGTGGCGGTGGCGGTGGAGAGTCCTCCAGCGGTGGCGGTGGCTGCGGCTGCGTTGTCATTGGCTGCGTTGTCATTGGCTGGGACCCATGTGGTGATGGTGTTAATTGGGGGTTGCGAGCGCCATGGTACTGATATAGCCTCCTTGGCTGAAATAAAGTTACATGGGAGAGGTTGGGTTTAAAATGCTGGCAGCCCATAACCACTCAACTGGTTTCAGAAAACATGAAATGGAATAAGTTAATCCAATTTGTAATTTGAGTTTGATAGAGAGTATGTGAAATGCTTGACCGTGTCTAATGTACAATCGATTATAATAAGTTTGACGATGATTGTGTGATGTGTGTAATTTGGCTAAATTTAAAAAAAATATATATTATGCAACACTGGGTATAAAAATCCACGTAAAAATATAGAAAAAGTGGTATGGCTTACCTTCAGTAACATCTTAAGAGGACGCTTTACCTGCAAGTAAAAAATATGAGGTAAGCAAAGTTTACCACCATTTAGTTATGCTGTGCATTGGTGCTTACGGCTTTTTGGGCATCTTCCTCCGACCCGCTGCTGTTGTTCATCTCCTGTAAGGTCCTGAGTGGTGTGTCTTCACAGACCAGCACCTGTGGCTGAAGTGGTCGTGGCGGTGGAGGTGAACCAGGCTCTGCAGATTCCATGGAAAGACTCTGTAACTGCAAGAAAGGGGCATAAGGTAGGACAAGTACTTTGAAATGCAAAGTTATGCTGTTCATTTGTGCTTACCACTTCTTGGGTGCCCTCATCTGTTCGCTTCTCAGCTGAACCGCTGCCGTCCTCAGACATCCCGGATCTCCTGTCCTTCGACTGGTCATCGGCCTCCGACGTCTCAGATGTGCTGTCCTCAGATGTCTCAGATGTGCTGTCTTCTGACTGGTCATCGGCCTCAGACGTCTCAGATGTGCTGTGCTCAGATGTCTCAGATGTGCTGTCTTCTGACTGGTCATCGGCCTCAGACGTCCCCGGTGTGCTGTCGTCCGACTGGTCGTCTCTGCTATCCTCCGACGTCCCCAATGTGCTGTTGTCCCACTTGTCGTCTCTGCCAACCTCAGAGGCGAGTGTGGTGGGGGGTCCACCGGCAAACTCATTTGATTGAACCTCCGCCAGGTGGTGGGTCCCGGTCTGCTTTGGGAGGGTGGAGATCTGGTCGTCAGGAACTGAGGTCTCTTGTTTCTGCTCCATTTGGCTGACCTCATTCAGGACTGGCTGGTGGGGCTAATTCACACACATTCAAAGTCTGTATTTCTTTGCAAACATTTTACAACTCTGTATTAGTATAAAGAGTGTCTAATAAAACATACTCACCAGAAATCCAAACTATAATAAGAAAAGGTTGTTTGCCCTCCTTGTCTCTTCAGCATCCAGGACTGATGATGTTAAGTTGCTGGTCATTGAAGACACAAGCAGCCTATGAAAATGCAGGGCACATCCCATTTTGGAAGGCCCGCCTACATGTTGTGAGAACATTCTGGCAATGATGTTAACAGTCAGGCATCCTTACGAAGACGTCATGGACTCAGCGTTCAGAAACATCAAATCCGTGCAAAGTTATGGTATGTTTTAAAAAAAACTATTTGTTTTAATACTGACTTTAACCTACCTTGGATAAGAACACAAAAAAAGGAACCACTACATTTCATACAAACATACCATTTATTAAATATTTTAAATTACCTATACACACTTCACGCCTAATTCTATACATTCTAACAACTATACAAATAAAATGTAAAAAAGATATAAACAAATATATACATATATGTGTGTGTATATATATATATATATAAAAAGGACACAATGCTAATTCAGCCAGGAAAAATCTGGAGAGCTGTCGCCATCCCACTGGAGGTCAGATGACAACAGCTGTAAGGAAGAAATAAAAGTTAAGAGAAGTTGACCCCCATACTGTGAGATGTTAAAGTTTTACTGTGCACCTGTGCTCACCTCTTCCAGGGCACCCTCAGAGGAATCCAACCAACTGCTGCAGCCCTCACTCAGGGAAGGTGGCAGTGGCGACGTCCCAGGCTCTGCTGTCTCCACTGAGCCGCCACTGTCCTGTGAGGAAAAACTAATCTCCAGGTCCACTACAACACTTATAAAGAGAGACTTCACTTATAAATCACTAAACGGTTTAGGGCCAAAATACTTTTATGATCTGCTACCACACTATGACCCACCGAGGCCTCTTAGGTCATCTGGGAGAGGTCTGCTTGTTGTCCCCAGAGTCAGAACTAAACAGGGGGAAGCGGCGTTCGGTTTTTATGCTCCACATATCTGGAACAAACTCCCGGAAAACTGCAGGTCTGCTGCAAATCTCAGTTCTTTTAAATCAAGGCTGGAGACCTCTCTTTTTGATCTTGCCTTTCTTTAAATAACCTATTTTATCTGCTTTTAAATGTTTAACTCTTTTAACAGCTCTTTCTTTAAATTCTTATCGTTTATACTGAAGTTGACACTGTATGACATTCTATAACTGCTCTTTTTAACTAGCAGTGCCTAACAGTACCTACTAGTACTAACAGTACCAACCAGTGTTTATACTGCACTGTAAATTTCATTCTTTTCTTTTAATGTTTTTTAAATTGTTTTTAATTATTTTGTAACTGTTCTTTAATGTTTTATGTAAAGCACTTTGAATTGGCCTGTTGCTGAAATGTGCTATATAAATAAAGTTGCCTTGCCTTGCGTGTGTATGTGTGTGTGTGTCTGTTTACAGTTTTTTACAATCACTTTGGCACTAATTTCATAACCTTGATGTCATTTTTCAAAACTCTAGACACAAAACTCTCAACCAATAACCAAAATGCACATTTTTCAAAACTCTACCACTTGTTTCAATTGCTTGGATACAATACACATGAACCAAAGATCATGTGTTCATTTAACAAAGACCACCTACGACCAGCAATAAGAAGAAGAAGTCATGTTTCAACAAGAGGCTTTTTATTCAGTTCAAACTGATGAAAATATACTGAAAAGCCAGACAGTAATGACACAAAGAACAGAGCAAATGCTTCTCTTTCCAGCTCTCAGCGAAGGTGGTCGCTTTTTCTCCCTCTCCCTCCCAGGCCTACCCTGCTTGCTATCTTGTCTTGTGTTGTCTGCTGTTAACTTTTTAGAGACCCTCCCTGCAAGGCTCTACAAATACCCAAAATCATGGAATTGATTAACTGGTCTCTCAACGCAATTGACACTGTATTCTCGAGGAGGAGCACTAGTTCGGGTGAGCCAGCATGTCCTGACGGGACGTTTGCTGCGGGGTATACGATGGACGGCTGGGAGAAATGGCGTGTCGTGTGTCTCTCTGCTCTTTCCGTGGAGGACGTTGAGGATATCTACCTATTTGGAACCCTGATAACTGGAATGTTGCTGATTGGAGGATGCTTCGCTCTGGTTTATCGAAGAATTGGAAAGACTTTGGTAGCTGTCCAAAGCCCAAGGAAGCTGCCTGGCCTGACTGAAGCTGTCGAAAAAGCGATCAGTTTGCAAACTGGAACTATTAATCACGTGATGGAAAACAACATGGTAATGACCCGCGGCTTGGATACCATCATGAGAAGGTCATGGATTTGGAAAGAAAAATTGACCAGTTGAACAGTGTGTAGTTGGACAATAGAATGCATGTTTAAATTAGAGCAGCCATTTGTGTAGACAAAACATATTTAATCTTTCGGCTCCCTTATCCTGAACGGCCTTGCCAAGGCCGTATCTTGGAACAAACAGTCACCCTGTTGGGGCTCTGCAAGCGAGACTCTCCTGGTTCCTCCCCCGTCTTCCCCACTGCCTGCTGATTGTCGTATCGGTTCTGGACTGTTCAAGGGTGTCACCATGGCAACGTGCTGTGTTTTCGCTATAACATTCTGCGGACTGGGTCACTAGTGGGACTGCCGGGCTGTGCGTTTCTCAGCAGGCCAAACTCCCCCAACCTACCCTCTCCCCAGTCCCACGCCTTCGCTGCTAAATGTGCAACTGTACATTTATGTTATGTTCAGCAGTGCAAATGTACTGTTTGTGTGCTTATGTGCTGAGGTGTTTTTTCCTGTTCCCACACTGTTCTTATCTTTATGAGGATAGTCTGTGAGTTGCTTTTTTTTCCCTCTCCTCTCCTCATGTGATGCTGTATTGTCCCTGCGAGAGTTAAGAGAGAGTTGTTTTGGCGCCGCATATATGGCGACTCGGTGTGTCTGTGCGTGTTGCTTTAATGTGACATGCACCTACAGCACCAGGACAAATTCCTTGTGTGTGTAAACGTACTTGGCAATAAAGCTTTTTCTGATTCTGATTCTGATTCTGATGTATATTACAACTCAACCGAAGCGTAAAAAAGAAGAAAAAAGTCATGAAGTGTAACGAGGCTGAAAAGTGAGTGGGAGAGAGTCTAATCTGGCCACTATGCACGGAGCAGTCAGACGAGCATCCGGGTCCCAGTCCCAACAATCTGTCAGGAGCTCCTGCAGCACAGATCCCTGCAAGTTGGAAAAAATGTGGTCGAACTTAATTCACTATCATAAACATTTTCATGAGCTATCCAGTACATGTATCTTCATTGTTACCTAACCAAAACTATGTTCAAGTGAGAAGCACCTGTGTAGAAATACCTGTGGTAGTGTTTCCCAGTGATTAGGTATGGAGGGTCTCTTGTCCATGTGAAACACGTGCTGGACGAGGCTCTCCAGTGTTACATTGGCTCCCAGCTCAGATTCATAAGGCAAAATATGCTTTGGAGCAATACCGCCTGCAGAAACATTTTGCGTTTTTAACATCCATTGAGTAACAAGACATAACAGGTAAAGTTTATCAAAGCAGTGCACTGAAATACAGTTGATTACACAGATCAAAATAAAAGCAGAAAGTGTGAAAATCTGAGTTGATTGATGGGACATCTATAAGTTTTGATTAATTATTAAGATGTGTGGCTTTATTTAGCTAAACATTCCATCCCAATTAATGTATTTTTCAAAAGTAAAGTGAGAACAAAATTCTGAATGGCTAAATCTAAGTGAAGTGCAGATTTTCTGTGGATTGCTGTAGCAAATTTAAGGGCGGAGAGAGAATTGAACATCCATCTCTTGAATATCTGATCAAGGAAGTTTACCTTCGAATAAATCAGAGCAGCGCATCCAGATCTCCCACAGCAGCAGTCCCAGAGCATATATGTCCCCCTGCATGAGACACAAGCTGTTGCTCAGGTTTACATGGCCTTCCAGGATCTCCGGGGACATGTAACGCAGTGTGCCCAACTGAGCGTGACCCTGGAGATGAATAGTTATGTGAATTGGTTGTTTCCATGTGTTACAGCCTCCATTTAAAGAAGCCAAGCCAATGCTCAAATGGTTTTGGAGGTGGAACATATAAGAAGGATGCCAGACACAAAGTTAACAATAAAACATGTGGCTGGGTTGGCTCAGTGGGTAGAGCAGGCGCACATATACTAAGAGGTTCATGCCTCGACGCAGAGGTCCAGGGTTCAAATCCAACCTGTGGCGATATCCTGCATGTCTTCCCCCCTCTCTCTCCCCCCTTTTCTCACCTAGCTATCCTGTCAACATTAAAGGCGGAAAAGCCCAAAAAAGAATCTTTAAAAAAAACAATGAACACACAAAAAATATTCCCAAAAGTAACAACTAAAAAAAAAGGAGAAAAAAAAGGGCCTGGAGATCCCAGCCAAAAAGAACAAAAGATGTGTAGACGCTGGACCAACCTCGCAATCTCCCGCGTCTCACCCTGAACTACCTAAAAAGAGTCGAGTAAAGTTGATTGAATCGAAATCAATCAACAAAAGAGATGAAAAACTGAACTATGGGTAACCTCCAGCCCAAACTAACACAATAAACTAAAATAAAAAAAAAAAACTACAGCACCTAAACATGCATTGAGGATGTGAAAAAAAAAACCTGCTTGAGGAGAAAAAGTGAGGTAATAAAATTCCTCACAAGTGTGCTACTGTGTGTGCTCTCCATGTGCTCTCCCTGCACACTCTGCCTTCTTATCACATCCCCATTCTACCTGAGCACAGATTATACTCAGGTATGTAATAGGCAGAGGGAGGAGGGTGGAACGAGGGACAGAAAGAAGATGATGAATTTGCTTTTTAATGACTGTGTGCAATGTACTGTGAATTAACAATAATAAGTTATGGCTCTACCTGGTTCTCACCTTCATGTTTTTTGTATGGCTCTGCCAGCGACGATGTCCTGAACAAGAACGCAGGATGGTTGAGCATCCAAAATCACACAGGACACAAGTGCCATCTGCTCTCACAAGCACGTTGGAGCTGCTTAAGTCTCTGTGGGCCACAGGTGGTTTATGCAAACCTGCAAGAAAAGATGAACGTGTAGTAATAAGAAGATCCTGAGTTGTTGAGATCAAACAAATACTCACACTTCATTCGTTAGGCATAACAGCCTCCCCATGGCTGGTGAGAGGTGCAGCCACTACACGTGACTGACACACTGAACCACAACAGTTCAAACCGTGATATATTTTAACTGTGAAGCCTGAAAATCAGAAATCATCTGGAACAATACTCCCTTTTAATGTATACAATGCTGTTAGCAAATAACAATTCAATCAAATGAAAACATACTAGTCATGTTTCTAATTTTAGCTACAATGTGCACATAGACTCTTTCTACATTGGTACAACAAAAACATGCAAACGCAAAGTAATATTCTAACCAATACCATGTCTGTGAAGGTCAGAGTGTAGATATGCAGCTCCCTGCAATAACGACGTACACAATTTCAGTGACAACTCCCAGTTGGTGGTGTGTTTACACAGATAGGAGTGGAGAGAACCCTGAAATCAAAGGGACACCAGTTAATTATATCCAAAAACGTGAACGTTAAATCATTTAAATTGTTTGGCCACATACTGCCGATAGATGCAGTTTCCGTTTTCAGAGCTTTTTCACTGAAACCAGCAACCTAACATTGTAACTTGAATTCTCAGAAAAGGGGAAAATGCACAATTAATTTTGAAATTTAAACAAATGGTTTCCACTCACACATTCAGCAAATTGCAGGACAATGAGCCAATTGCCATCCGGTTTCCTCCCAGTGCCCAGGAAGTGGACAATCCCATCCACATGCTTCATCAGTGGTAGCTCATAGACCTCCTTCTCTGCAGAAAATTTAGTTTTCCAGCCTGCAGGGAAAACTTTAACACATACCGTCGACCCATGGTATTTCCCCTGATAGACATTTGCAAAATCTCCATTGCCTACAATCTGAACAAAGTACGGAAGAGGATTAGGGCCACTGGTGAAAAATGTATTTGAGTTCTGACTTAATTCTCAGAATTCTGACTTTAACAAAGGTATGAACATACAGGTTAAATAACGGTACATGGTAAGATATATCACCTGACTGGATGATTTATCAATATTTTGCACACTGCTGAGCATATGTGCATATGTGTATCCATGTGATAGCTCGGCTTACCTGCTGTATTTCAATGTTTGCGACGTCAATCTCATAGGTTTTTGATGTTTGGCATGAACACAGTCGTGAGACACTGCGATCATCAAGAAAGGATTGATTCTCTAGAATAATGAAAGTAGACAGGTCTTGTAATTAACACACACTTACAAACAAAGTAAACACATGTTTATAGTAGCCACATATTTATGTTTACCTTTGTTCAGCTTCATTGTCATCGTTTTTAGCAGTACATACCTAACAATAAAGTCACTTTTAATTTTAAACTAGCCTGATTGAATAACCATAGAAATTTGATTAAAGAGTGACAGAGGATAGAGGTAAAAGGGAGTATTATAGCAGAGATAAACCCAAGGTCAGTCTGGCAGAGAGAATGCAAACAGTTACAAGGTCAAACAAGGACATCATAAGAACTCTATTTCCAGGAATAAATGAGGGCCTCAACAATACATTCCTCTTGTGTTTGTGTGTTTACTCAACGACTGCAAAAAACAACAGTTAACTCACTGTAACGGCATTCAATTTATTCTAGTTTAACTTCCACTTTCTGCTACTGTAAGACATTATTAGCAACGACAATCGTGTCATTGATCACTGTGACAAGAACATGTGTTGAGACATACAGCAACAATCTTACTTTTCTTTTTAAATAGGCTTCTCCATTTGACTGCAACAATCAGCAGCAGGAAGCATAGGACTAGCCCAGTCAGAATGATTACAGCAGCTTTCTCGAGTTTATCTAAGAAGAAAAAAAAAGTGTCTGTGAATGATGAAAACCACACATTTTAAGTCGATCAAGTTATTACTTTACTTTCATTTTTTAAACAGCAAACATATATTATATGAAGTAACTAAGTAATACAACAAGTGTCAATTTTCAAATTCAAAAGGGGGTAGAGGATGGTTTAACTAGAGGAGATTGTGATGGTGGGGTGTATACAAATATAATAACATTTTCTGTGATGAAAAGAAAAATACATCACTCTGGCACAATGTCAGGATATTATTGTATTACTGTGGTAGTTGCAAGTGATATTCAATGATTAAGTGGCAATATTATCATTATCATACCTTGAGAATAAGAGTAGGTGGGTTGAAGCTCTGCCAACTCTGGGGTCCAAGTGATGTTGCACACACACTTAATGAGACAACCTTTGAAGCGTGCTTGTGGTATGCATTTTTCATCTGGGCAATACTTTTCAACAATATCACAAGCTGCAACAAAAAAATCAACTAGATGCACATTAAAAAAACATGAGAACCATACAAAGCCTGCAGATTCACCTATATGCATTACATATTACACAATATACATTACAGAAATTAACCAGTTTCATGTCATGATGTTGGTTGGGTTTGAGGATTAAAATAGAAATTTAAAGTGCAAAGAAACAGAATCTATACCATGCAGACTAGTGTTTCAAATGAGTTTATATTTATTTTTTATATAGTGTTATTTCATAACAGAAGTTATCTCAGGACACTTTCCAGATAGAGTAGGTCTAGACCACACTGTAATTTACAGAGACACAACAGTTCCCCCAATAGCATGCATTTGGTGCGTCCACATATCTTGAGTTTTACTATGGTTTCTTACAAAAATATGAGGCGCCACAATAATGCTACAGCTTTTTTAAAAGCTCAAATATAGATGACCCTTATATGATTCCATAAGTATTCCTTGCAACACCACTACAAACAAAATACTGTTATACTTCCTGAGATTCTTCAAAAATTATTTTACCATTTTATCAGCACTGTAGTTAGGGGCACATGCTGGTAGAACATCTGTCTTTTCTCGTAATCATTTAGGGTCATGCATTTATTGACATATGCAGCATTAATTTACTAATATTGAATTTCTTAAATCCAAAATTGTCATCATCTAATAGAGAGTTAAGTGAGATAAGTTGAGGATTTTATTATTAAGGTTAGGAGTTACAGAGTTACACAATTGTGCTTCAGCAACTAATTAATGAGCTATGAATTTGCTAATCATAAGTCAAAAATGAACACAGAAAACCACCCAAAACAAAGAAAGAAACACATACAACTGCAGCTGAAGAGTTTCAAAAGAGTGATAGTTTTTAGTTTACTCACGCACAGCCATGGCAACTCCGTGCAATAAAGGAGTGAGTATCAGTCCTGGGAATGTGAGTTTCACTGTCACACACCACCATGTTCAAAATATGCTGCGTTCCTGCCATACAACGGGCTGTGGGAATACAGGACATTTATCAACATAATCATCTCTCACTCTTACGGAATATGACCTCATTTTATTATTAAAAGATATATGGTAGCCCAATTATAAAAGGAAAATATATAGAAAAATCAGAATATTAGAAAAACTAATAACAATAATAAAAATACTCATAAGTCAAAATTATGACATTCTATGCCATAATTACAACTTACTAAATCTAAATAATGAGATACTAAATAAAAGTTATGACTATTTCACAGAGGTGTCAAAAGTATTCACATTCATTACTCAGTATCAACTCAAGTTTTTTACTCAAGTAAAAGTAGCCTACTGGTTTCAAAACGTTTTAAAGTATAAAAGCAAAAGTAATGTAGTGTGTGGGGGGGGAATGCCATTAAGGACAAACGGGGCCTAATAGTGCACTCCCCCAGCTCCACAACAACAACAAAAAAATTCTAAAGGCCATAATGACTATAATGTTATATAAAAATCATACCTGTAAACTCAGAAGGGCTGAAAAATGTTACACATCTCTTCTGTGTTTTTCAGACAACGGTCGCGTCTGGTGTTACAATCTTCTCCAGTGAAATACAGACACACTTTTACACCGTTTAGATGTCAGCATTGTAACATGTTTACTCCAGCTGCTAACTGTAGCCTAACGTTACCTGCTGTCCAGTGTAGTGTTAACTAGCGTCCAGTGTGGCGACGTTTCAGTTCCCTCTAACGTTCGTTTTCGGAGCACCAGAGAGAAGTGAAGGCATTTAAGTTGCACCGCAATCCGCGTTGCTATTCGGTCCGGTAGATAACGGCAGATAAGGCACCAGATAACGGTCGTTAAGGCACCAGTACGTGCCGTGTTAGCACCGGGTCTGTGCAAGTGCGATGGATCGCGTACAAACCAATAGGGTGTCGGAACGGTATATGTTTATATTTCTCATCCAACCACAATCAAATTCACTCTATCCGGATGGCGCGATTTATCTGGATAGGGGGTTTTTGTGTGTGTGTGTGTGTGTGTGTGTGTGTGTGTGTGTGTGTGTGTGTGTGTGTGTGTGTGTGTGTGTGTGTGTGTGTGTGTGTGTGTGTGTGTGTGTGTGTGTGTGTGTGTTTTTGAACGATGACAAGCCGGAATGAAAACAAGCTGAACTGATATAGGAGTAACAAGGCTAATTTTAAAATGTAAGGAGTAGAAAGTACAGATAATTGCGTGAAAATGTAAGGAGTAGAAGTAAAAAGTATATGCTGTAAAATAATTACTCCAGTAAAGTATAGCTAGATACCCAAAATTTCTACTTAAGTAAGGTAACGAATTATTTGTACTTCGTCGCTTGACACCTCTGTCTATGATTAATATCATATCGCAGCAAACGCTGTCTGCGTGAAGATTATGTGCACAGTGTGGCGAGTACTACAGCTGGGCCTTCACTCGGCCATCACCGCCGAGAAATGAAATCATCGCGGAAAAAAGCAACAGTACGATGAATTGAAAGGGTTTACCAAGTGCAATCCTTTAATTAACGATGACAAGGATGTAAACAAATAGACCATAACGTCAATAACATTCTCCGCAACAAGAAACATTCTCAACATTAACTTCAGAAAACTGGAGACCATTTAGGCAACATAGTTGCAATTAAATAAAAATACTCTAAAGCCAAAATCTGGAAATATAAATTTAGGTCAGCCAGAATGTCACCCCCGTCACCATGGACAGCGCTATGAACATATGTTACACAAAGCTGGTAATACAAATACTATGTTTTAAAGTTGCAATGAAGTGCAAATGCCTCTCCATGCGCAATTACGCATAGTGCAATAAATTAAAGTCACAATTTTAATTTATAGGTTCTACTATACCTCCTTAATTCTCCACAGGGAAAGGGACAGACAAGTGAGCATGGGGGGAATAAAAACCCTTTAAAAACAAAAATCCAACCATACACACACAAGCATACATACACACAGACACACACACACACACACACACACACACACACACACACACACACACACACACACACACACACACACACACATGCATACACACATACACACACACTCACACACACACACACACACACATACATACACACACACACACAAGCTACATACACACAATCATAAATACACACAGACACACACACACACACACACACACACACACACACACACACACACACACACACTAACACACATACACACACCTACACACACATACATACACAGAGACACACACGCGCACACACACACACACACACACACACACACACACACACACACACACACACACACACACAGACACACAAACGCAGTTATTGTTAATAACAGTATATAATAACAGTATATAATGATAATCATATGTCTGTATATGTATATATATATATGTATATATATATATATATATATATATATATATATATGCCTGTGCGTTTGCCCTGTTTTGGACAAAGTGGTTTTCTTTCAAACTAAAGAGAAACCCACAGCTTCCTAGTTTAGTGTTTAGTGTTTTTAAAAATGAAGATGCTGTGAGTGCAAATTATCACCAAACCCACCAGACTCCATGTAAATAATCAGGACTTTTTTCATCGTAAAACACACTTCATTCAAAGTGGACAGAAACTAAATCAAACTACCAAAAGCCGTCTTGGTTCATCTTTCCACTGTTCCAACAATCACCACTCTGGTTTGGTTGAAATAAACCCTTAATTCACTTTTTGTGTGTGTGTGTGTGTGTGTGTGTCTCTGTGTGTGTGTCTGTGTGTGTGTCTCTGTGTGTGTCTCTCTCAATGTGTGTGCGTGTCTGTCTGTGTCTGTCGGTGTGTGTCAGTGTGTGTTTGTGTGTGTGTCTGCGCGCGTCTGCATACCTGCCGTGAAACGCGCTGGCTCTCGACTCCTGTCGCGGCCTTAATCCAGAAGCAGGGTGCCGCGTCGACGTCGAGAGACAAGCCTGGGGAAAAAGGAAAAAAACAAAAAGGGAAAACCTGAACACGCGGGACACCATCCCCGGTCAATAACACACTTTATTTTTTTATTTTTCAACTTTGTTTGTACAGTATTTATGAGCCAGTGGAACGCCATTTTCTCCACTTGTGCACTATGTGTGTGCAGTATAATGAACATAAGAATAATGTCAGCCTCACACTATTGGCAAAAAACACATGATTCGCAAAACACTAAACCCATTTATATACATTAGATACACAAGTAGGCTATTTAATGTTTGTCTGTTGTTTGCTGGACTGCGCACAGGACTGTACGTAGTAGGATGAAAACTGAGACACGTTTTGTTTGCGATTTTCCATGTCGACCGATTTGGCTGCGTGGAGATAAGATGTGCAGCGGCAACAAGACAAACCAACTCTGTTTGTAAAAACTCGATATGCTGAAACGCTGCATTACAAAGTAACTGCACAGTGCACACTAATCATTGGATTTGACTATTGAATGGTATAGGAATCAACAGTGGTTACTATAGTTACTAACTGAACAAAAGGCAGCAGTTTTAAACGTAAAGTGCACAAATATTAGCTGTAGCTGTTACCAATGTTATAAATAGGCCACAGACTTGGAGCGTTGAATAAATCACAAGGTAATTAAATGCACATAACCTACAGAGCACAGTAACTGAAATTAACTTCACAATAACCTCCTCCACTATATTATAGAAGTTAACATACAAACGCTCAAATCACACACAAAGTGTGATATAAACCGGTGTTACCACATATAAACGGCGAAAATTAGCTAATTAGACTCTTTAAGAGTGTGCCGTGGAGAAAGGAAAATAAGGCTTACATGACAACTCCTGCCATAACTTTGATCTAAATAGTTAAACTACACAGTTAAACTAACACATGTATTGTACCTGCATGTGGTCACACAACAAACTCCATATGCACAATACTCACGTTTTTCTCACGAACGCACAAACCAGACAGAATGAAGAAAAGGAATAAGGAAAAAAGTCTGCTGCCTCTCTAAACAGATATCAAAACACTGTGTCGCTCACTCGACCGACATCAGACTGCAGTATCGCCGTCCACCTGCAGGGGGCGTGGACAGGCTTTCCAACAAACTGTCAATATTTAATGTTGCTTAAACTGTAAACCATTTAAACCAGATTCACTCAGCCTAGACGTCATGTTGTTATAACAACGAAACCCACATAAAAAAACAGATTCTCAACAGCAAGGAAAAAATAAAATAAAATTTTTGTTCTCCCAAAAAAAGTCAGTGATGTAGTCAAAATGACAGGACGTTCTATCCTAACCTGTGTGTCAGTGTTTGTATGTCTGTATCTGTCGGCTGTGATAGTGTGAGTGTGTCTCTGTGTCTGGGGCGGCAGAGCGCCTTGAACAGAGCCGGAGGGAGACAGCAACCCTCATGGCGCTCATGCGCCAAGGTCCAGGGGCCCATGAACCTGCCCCTACACCAGAGGCTGTTGCAGGGACTGCCCCTGTGGCAGCGGGCAGCGGGCAGCAAGCAGTGAGTGAGAACTGGACACAGAGCACACCAAATCACATTATCTGTTATACAAAAGACAGAGTGCAGATCATTTACATTTTTTACACTTTGTCGAGCAATCTTTCACTTGTAACATCAAATCATTACTCAATATTTTCTTGAATTACAGGACCCGTGGAGGAAGGAAAATGATTCTTTTTGGTTTTATTGTTTTGATGTTTATTTAGTTATATTGTAGTAGAGTAGAAGTAGAAAGTGGCATGAAAAGAAAAGACTCAAGTAAAGTACAAGTATCTCAACATCTGGACTGAAGTACAGTGCTGGAGTACATGTACTTACTTTCAAACGCGTTTTAAGGTAAACGAAAATAGTGAACATTATTATCAAATAAACAAACAAAAATACATTAAATTGCTATTATCAACAAATACGATATTAATTCAGCCAGGAAAAATCTGGAATGCTGTCGCCATCCCACTGGAGGTCAGATGACAACAGCTGCAAGGAAGAAATAAAAGTTAAGAGAAGTTGACCCCCATACTGTGAGATGTTAACGTTTTGCTGTGCACGTGTGCTCAACACTTCCAGAGCATCCTGGGAGGAATCCTCAGCCAACCAACTGCTTGCAACATGAGGCTGAGGTGGTTGTGGTGGTGGCAAAGATCCAGAGGCAGCTTCACCATAAGGACCTGCCTCCTCTTTCCCAGCTTGTGAGAGACAAAGAAAAAATGGAAACTGGGTATACACATATGCATCTTTTCACCACAATGCGCAATGTTTCGGAAAGATGTAACTCTGTTACCCAATCAGTACGGACAAGGTTACACTGAGCTTGTGAAGCTGTAAGTAATGGTAAGCAGATAATCAGCTATTATAGCCACTGCTGGAATGAGAGGCAGATCCGCTCTGGTAAGTATTCAGTAATAGGTATGAATTGGCCCACAGTGTGACAGCAAACATTACAGCAAGGATTTGGATGTTCAAACTCACTATGGAATTTGTCCCCAATTGACTGCAGCGACTGATGAATCAGTTCTATTTCCTGCTTTTCTTTTTTGATTTGAAGAAGTCTTTCGTTTATGGCGACCGTTCGCTGACTCAGCAGCACCGCCATCCTTGCCTCCTTCTGTGAACACAGAACATAAGCTGAGACGCTGATCCACAGCATCTGAAAAATATAAATTATGGACCACTCAAATGTCAATGTATACCAGGTCACCGAAATGAAAGCAAAGCAATAACATATTTTTTATAAAAAGAGCAAAAGCCTACTGCCATCTTGTGCACAATGGCCAGGTGGCAGTCCAACCGCGTAAACTTAATACCCTGGCACTTCGTGTCTGGGCAGCTCAGGGGGCCTCCATATCTGCACACACACCATATTGTCACACAACATATTGTTACACATTGCCAGGACATCATCAGCACAGTAATCAGCTGTGTGTTTGTGTGTGTGGGATACAGCCCTTACAATCTACCCCTTCCCTGTCCCTGAACATGCCATTTTTAAATAATTATTGAAGAAATTGCACTTTTTTAAGTTATTGGGTTTGAAGTGGCTCAAAGGAGCTTGATGCTATTGTATATTTTGTGCTAATCGCAATTTTTATCGTCGGAATATCCATGTTCTTAATCGTTTGATCTGGATGTTTGACAAGAGAACAAAAGAGAGAGACAGAGAGAGAGCGACAGAGAGAGAGAGAGAGAGAGAGAGAGAGAGAGAGAGACAGAGAGAGAGAGAGAGAGAGAGAGAGAGAGACAGAGAGAGAGAGAGAGAGAGAGAGAGAAAGACAGAGAGAGAGACAGGGGAGAGAGAGAGAGAGAGAGAGAGAGAGAGAGAGAGACAGAGGGAGAGAGAGAGAGAGAGAGAGAGAGAGAGAGACAGACAGAGGGAGAGAGAGAGAGAGAGAGAGAGAGGGAGAGAGAGAGGGAGAGAGAGACAGAGGGAGAGAGAGACAGAGAGAGAGAGAAACAGAGAGAGACAGAGGGAAAGACAGAGAGAGAGAGAGGGAGAGAGAGAGAGACAGAGAGAGAAAGAGAGAGAGAGAGAGAGAGAGAGAGAGAGAGACAGAGGGAGAGAGAGAGAGAGAGAGAGAGAGAGAGAGAGAGAGACAGACAGAGGGAGAGAGAGAGGGAGAGAGAGACAGAGAGAGGGAGAGAGAGAGAGACAGAGGGAGAGAGAGAGAGAGAGAGACAGAGAGAGAGAGAAACAGAGAGAAAGACAGAGAGAGAGAGAGAGAGAGAGAGAGAGAGAGAGAGAGAGAGAGAGAATCAGAATCTTAACCCTATAGGAACAACTATAGTTGTGAGTGTGCTCCTACTCACTCTCCAGGTTCCCGGCCAGCAGGTAGAGCCAGGTGAGCAGCACGACGGCCGTGAGAGACGCCACCAGCAGCTTCAGACGCCCGCGGCACAGCAGGTTCATGGTGGGATGGCGGCGCGGAGGGCTCTGAGGTTCGGGGGGGGAGTAGGGCTGGGGGTTAGGGGGGCGGGGAGAGGAAAGGGGGGGGGTGGGGTTCAGGTAGGGCTCAGTTTCTCGTCGTGTCCCCGCAGCATCCTTTCATCTGAAGAGAAAGAAGAGGCAACAAAGAGTCAGAACTCAAATCGCTACACTGCAAAAACGTGAAAACAACTGCATCAAACAAACTGTCCATTACAGCTTAAAGGTCCTATGACATGGTGCTTTTTGGATGCTTTTATATAGACCTTAGTGGTCCTCTAATACTGTATCTGAAGTCTCTTTATATAGACCTTAGTGGTCCCCTAATACTGTATCTGAAGTCTCTTTTATATAGACCTTAGTGGTCCCCTAATACTGTATCTGAAGTCTCTTTATATAGACCTTAGTGGTCCCCTAATACTGTATCTGAAGTCTCTTTTATATAGACCTTAGTGGTCCCCTAATACTGTATCTGAAGTCTCTTTATATAGGCCTTAGTGGTCCCCTAATTACGGTGGCCGACAGGGGCAAACGCCCTGCAACTTAAGAAAACACAAGCAAATTAAGAAAACAACTTCATTAATTTGACAACACATGTGCAGCATTCAGCAAACGCGCTGCAAATACACACAACACAACCAAATACATAAACGCGCTGCAAATATGAAACGATGCAAAAAGAAAAGCACACCAACCCAGAAAACAAATGCAACAAAAAAACGCAGCATCCAGATTACACAACAGAAGTTCTCCAGACCTCTAGAGGGAGCAGCTAGTGGAACAGCTGGATGTTAGACCTCACGGAGAGAGAGAGAGAGAGAGAGAGAGAGAGAGAGAGAGAGAGAGAGAGAAACTGCATAGATCTGCATAGACTGTAAATATTAAATCTATGTTTGAGATCTGTTTTCTCTGGTTTGGTGGGTGTGTCTCGGCTCAGGTCAGCTGATACTCATCAGCAGAGACGTCTGTAACCTCGTGGTGATAAAACATTTCAAACTGCATCAGCGTTTAACGTTGACGTTTGTTTAAGCCACATGAGAGGGTTTAATTTCGAGGTCCGAAATTACTGAGGTGTAGGTCTCCTCAAGTGTAATATTGTGATTATACAACAACGGTTACCAACAAAATAAGTGATCAATCTGTATTCATATTGTGGAGCAATTCGCTCTTGAAATACAAAAAACAGACAGGATTTCTAGTCCCTCCCTGTTAGTAAACCAGCCAATTTACCGTGGGATTTATCAAACTGAATAAATCCCGCTCGCACATTTAAACACTAAACTGCTTTGCTAACTCCATCGTGTTGTAAGTAAGACATCTGCTGAAAAAGTTATTGTATTCATCAGCATGATTGTCGTACTGTTTAGTTCAAAAACATCCAAAACACCAAAATACGAAGACATAGCGGACCAGACGCCAGCTTTTATTTTGAAAAGCCGAAGCTCGGGGACAGCACCAGCCGGGAGGGCATGAGACGGGAGCATAGACTGTATATTAATAATATATTATGTTAATAATAATAATAATAATATGAATTTAATATCGGTTAATAACGGTCGAAAATCCAGCTGTTCCACTAGCTGCTCCCTCTAGAGGTCTGGAGAACTTCTGTTGTGTAATCTGGATGCAGCGTTTTTTTGTTGCATTTGTTTTCTGGGTTTGTGTGCTTTTCTTTTTGCATCGTTTTTTATTTGCAGTGCGTTTATGTATTTGGTTGTGTTGTGTGTATTTGCAGTGCGTTTGCTGAATGGGGCGCATGTGTTGTCAAATTAATGAAGTTGTTTTCTTAATTTGCTTGTGTTTTGTCTATTTGCGTGTGTTTTCTTAAGTTGCAGGGCATCTGCCCCTGTCGGCCACCGTACCTAATACTGTATCTGAAGTCTCTTTATATAGGCCTTAGTGGTCCCCTAATACTGTATCTGAAGTCTCTTTATATAGACCTTAGTGGTCCCCTAATACTGTATCTGAAGTCTCTTTATATAGGCCTTAGTGGTCCCCTAATACTGTATCTGAAGTCTCTTTATATAGGCCTTAGTGGTCCCCTAATACTGTATCTGAAGTCTCTTTTATATAGACCTTAGTGGTCCTCTAATACTGTATCTGAAGTCTCTTTATATAGACCTTAGTGGTCCCCTAATACTGTATCTGAAGTCTCTTTATATAGGCCTTAGTGGTCCCCTAATACTGTATCTGAAGTCTCTTTATATAGGCCTTAGTGGTCCCCTAATACTGTATCTGAAGTCTCTTTTATATAGGCCTTAGTGGTCCTCTAATACTGTATCTGAAGTCTCTTTATATAGACCTTAGTGGTCCCCTAATACTGTATCTGAAGTCTCTTTTATATAGGCCTTAGTGGTCCCCTAATACTGTATCTGAAGTCTCTTTATATAGACCTTAGTGGTCCCCTAATACTGTATCTGTAGTCTCTTTTATATAGACCTTAGTGGTCCTCTAATACTGTATCTGAAGTCTCTTTATATAGACCTTAGTGGTCCCCTAATACTGTATCTGAAGTCTCTTTATATAGACCTTAGTGGTCCCCTAATACTGTATCTGAAGTCTCTTTATATAGACCTTAGTGGTCCCCTAATACTGTATCTGAAGTCTCTTTATATAGACCTTAGTGGTCCTCTAATACTGTATCTGAAGTCTCTTTATATAGACCTAACTCATATTAATGTAAAAAAAAATGAAATTTTCATGCCATGGGAGCTTTAAAGATGACTAAACTACTACAGTATTTATTAAGTGAAAGGAGTCACTCAAGTTGCCATCCAAATGTGTCACAAATTGTAACCGAATTTCGAGAAAATGCTGCAACTGTCGATTAATTTCATTGGCGGTCAATCTGTGGATAATTTCCTGGAATACTGGATTAGTTGTTGTCTCTAAAATGTCAGAACAGAAAGACGTGAAACGAACAAGAGGAGCTGAAATTAATTAGGGAAGTTAGGTAGTAGACATTTGGCTAGAAGCAAATCTGATTGGCTTAACCCTCGTGTTGTCTTCCCGTCGACCGTGCAACTTTTTGTTTTTCTGGGTCAAAATTTAAACTTTTTATTCAACATTTTGGTCATCTTTTTAAAAACTTTTGTTGCCGATTTTTTTCTGCGCCTTTTGACGTTTTACTGGGTTTTTCTCCCCGACGTTTTGGAAGTTTTTGCAGACATTATTGTCACTTTTTTTTAACGCACTTTCATAAAAAGTTTTTTTCGAATGCTATAAAATTGAATAAAAAAATCAAAATTTAAAGATCGCACTGGGCTGATTATCTATTTTACTTGTGAAGAGCGTCGTGTGGAACAATCCGTGTTATTTTTCTGAAAATTTGGTTGAAAGAAATCCAAATTTCTGATAAGGACATCTTTTTAAAAAATGGGTCAAATCTGACCCAAAGGACAACACGACGGTTAAAAATGTAGCTGCCATGTTGGCTGGTCGTGTCACTGTGCAGGAGAGATCAAATCATTTGAAATTTTGTCAGTGTAATGAGGCTGAACTGAACTAAAAGAGGGAACCAATTTCCTAAAAAAAAAAAAGGAAAAATTATAAGCCAAATAAGTCGTAGCAGCTTTCTGAGCCCTCCCATCGGCGGTCCCTCTCCCTGTGTGAGTCTGATCAGAGCGGGAGGTCTGCCTTTGTTTTACAGCGTGATTCATTAATCCCACTTTAATTAGACGCACGCCTCAAGGAAACCAGACCACCAGAACGCAGCAGAGCGCCAGTTCACAGCCAAAGGAAGGGAGCTGGAGGCTGAGTCCACGCTAAGTTATTAACACAGTTCATTTGTTGACGTCGGCTCTTTGGATAAATAAAAACGCTGGCTCACTGCAGCCTGAGACGTTATTTTGTTTTCATCCTGTAAAGTAACATCTGTAATATGTAGTTGTTGTAATAGATATTATAAACATATACACACACACACACAGACACGCACACACAGACACAGACACACACACACACACACACACACACACACACACACACAGACACGCACATGCACACACAGACACACATACACAGACACACACAAACACACACACACACACAGACACACACAAACACACACAAACACACACACACACACACACACAGACAGACATGCAGACATACACACACAAACACACACACACATACACACACACACACACACAGAGACACACACACAAACACACACACACACACACACACACACACACAGACACACACACAGACACACACACACAAACACACACACAGACAGACACGCAGACATACACACACACACACACACACACAGACCCACAGACAACACACACACACACACACACACACACACACACACAGACAAACACACACACACACACACACACACACAGACAGACAGACATACACACACACACACACACACACAGACACACACAAACACACACACACACACACACACACACACACACACACACACACACACACACACACAGACAGACATGCAGACATACACACACAAACACACACACACACACACACACACACACACACACACACAGAGACACACACACAGACACACACACAGACAGACACGCAGACATACACACACACACACAGACACACACACACAGACCCACAGACAACACACACACACACACACACACACACAGACAAACACACACACACACACACACACACAGACAGACATACACACACACACACACACACACACACAGACAACACACACACACACACACATAGACACACACAGAAACAGACAAACACACACACACAAAGACACACACAGACAAACACACACACACAGACACGCAGACATACACACACAGACACATAGACACACAGAAACAGACAAACACACACACAAAGACACACACACATACACACACACACACAAACACACACACACACACACACAACACACACACAGACAAACACACACACACACACACATAGACACACACAGAAACAGACAAACACACACACAAAGACACACACAGACAAACACACACACACACACACACACACACACACACAGACATACACACACAGACACACACACACATAGACACACAGAAACAGACAAACACACACACAAAGACACACACACACACACACACACACACAGACACAAAAACTGTATTATTTTAGAGCCGTCTGGAGGACATGGTAATAACTCTGATAGCAATACGAGGACGAGACAAAACACGGCCGACCTTCAAGGCAGCTACACACCGAGCCGATAGTCGGCCGTCGGACCGTCTGGCGAGGTCGGTGACTCGAGTCGGGATGAGCGTGACTAGAGTCTCTCAAAATCTGATGAAAATCTTTTAAACTGACCTTTGTTGATCTGAAATGAAGACAGATTCAGCAACTGCACGGCCTATTTCTCTCTTAAAATGTTTTCAGAAACACGTTTCGGTGAACTATTTTAGTCCAATATGAGATCGTATTCTGAACGAGCCGCCATGACAGTCTTGGCTGTGAATTTCCGGAGCAGCCAGACCCACGTGACGCGTTCGTCCAATCAGTTGCCGGTTTTCATTTTTTGGGCGACAAAACAGATTAGCGCCGCCTGCTGTTATGGAGACGTATTACGTCTCGTCTCTTCGGTGTGTTCTGAGGCATTTGTTTGACCAACTCGGGGAAACTGATCAGTCCGACTGCCTTTTCTGCCGACGGTCGGCCGTCGGCCCGGTGTGTAGCTGCCTTCAGAGTTAGCCTGCCTCTCTTAGTTATGCTGTTATAACTCTAGACTGCTGGGGAAGTTCCTTCCTTCCACCCTGCTACGCTCTGCGATTCCCTGCAGTGTCCGGTTGCGTCCTGCTGGGTCCTGCCGCGTCCAGCCAGGCTCTGCTGTGCCACACTACACCCCGTAACGCCCTGCTGTGCCTTACTATGACATGAACTACTACGACTACGACGTCAGACACCGCCTACCAAGAGCCTGGCTCTGTCCCAGGGTTCTCCCTAAAAGGGAGTTTTTCCTCGCCACTGTCGCAATAGCCACTGCTAATGCTTGCTCTTGGGGGAATTACTAGAATTGTTGGGTCTTTGTAAATTATAGAGTGTGGTCTAGACCTACTCTATCTGTAAAGTGTCTTAAGATAACTCTTGTTATGATTTGATACTATAAATAAAATATTTCTGAATTTCTGCATTCTGAGCGTGCTGGTCTTACATTAAGGTGTGTTCAGGTGCATTCTGGGCGTGCTGGTCTTACATTAAGGTGTGTTCAGGTGCATTCTGGGCGTGCTGGTCTTACATTAAGGTGTGTTCAGGTGCATTCTGGGCGTGCTGGTCTTACATTAAGGTGTGTTCAGGTGCATTCTGGGCGTGCTGGTCTTACATTAAGGTGTGTTCAGGTGCATTCTGGGCGTGCTGGTGTTACAGGGAGGTGTGTTCAGGTGCATTCTGGGCGTGCTGGTCTTACATTAAGGTGTGTTCAGGTGCATTCTGGGCGTGCTGGTCTTACATTAAGGTGTGTTCAGGTGCATTCTGGGCGTGCTGGTGTTACAGGGAGGTGTGTTCAGGTGCATTCTGGGCGTGCTGGTCTTACAGGGAGGTGTGTTCAGGTGCATTCTGGGCGTGCTGGTCTTATAGGGAGGTGTGTTCAGGTGCACTCTGGGCGTATTGCTATCTTGAGGCAGCGGGAAGTGACAAAGGGCCACAGGTCGGAACCGAACCCGCGGCCGCTGCGTCGAGGACCGAGCCTCTACATGTGCAGAGG